>NC_056747.1:455812810-456017810 GCF_019279795.1 Protopterus annectens | reverse complement strand
TTTTACCTACCCATTGGAAAAAGGTGTGTTTGTTCTATTCTAAATTCTGACCTGGGCATCATAGTCCACTTTGTGACTGCTTCCAACACAACAACAGCAACAAAATAAACAGCTGTGGACCTCCAAGTTCTCAGAAAGACATTAAAAAACAAAGCATAAGATTTTGTGTCTTGTCCTACATTCAGCTTTAGTCAGTTTCTCCTGCATTGATTCAAACCAGTCTGGGTTTTAGTCTAAACTCACTCATTATTTGTTTCTGAATAGAGTCTCAGTGATTGGTTAAAGCTGACTCAAATTTTAAACCCAAAGTATCTTGGCACACTTGCTTCCGTATGCTCCTCTGATATTGCATTCACTTTTATTGATGCCTGGAAAATATTTTCTAACAACAATCTGAATTCATGGCTCAGATTCTTTACATACCTTGTTTGTTGTTTCTATGTACTCCTCCATTATTGCATTCATTTTTTGCTATTTATTGGAAGCTCTTTGTGACGTCCCCATTCTGGGAC
This sequence comes from Protopterus annectens, assembly GCF_019279795.1. Taxonomy (NCBI): domain Eukaryota; kingdom Metazoa; phylum Chordata; order Ceratodontiformes; family Protopteridae; genus Protopterus; species Protopterus annectens. The sequence continues at coordinate 456,017,298 of NC_056747.1, read as the reverse complement.
AGTAATCAAGGAGCCCAAATCCTCAACACTGACACTGGAGTGGGACGTTCACTTGGAATATAAATGGATACACTCAGTATTTCCAGATGCAGACCTCTCTGCATCAAGCACAATTTCCCTTAAGAGTGCACAGGAAATGCAGTCAGCCTGGGGTCTAGATTTCTTTATATCTGTCTCCCTTCAGGGCCCAATAGGACTCATCACTAGTACAGCTATAGGGTTAAGTCATCAGCTGAGTGTCTAAGCCAAGTCCTCCAGCATCCTCTCTGTGAAACCAGTGCTTTGTGTCCCTGCTCCAAGTAGCTGACACACACATACACACACACACACACACACACACACACACACACACACACACACACACACACACACACACACACACACACACTCTGTGAGGTTTGATTTTCACACACACACATACCTGGGAAAGGCTGGCACAGATTTATCCACTGTGCCCCCTTCTGCCCAGACTATAAGGTAGCTATCACTGCCACCAGACACTGAAAAGCAAGCTACCTCAGGCTCTTGCAATGGTACCCAGTTATACTGAGTGAAATTAATTTTAATACACATGGTAATGTTGACCCAATAGCCAGGCTTCAATAGTGGCCACAGTGTCACCAATAGATATAAGTAATCTCAAAGGTAAAAATATTCTCAAAAGGACCAGCCACAATGAAAAGTTTAAATATATTTAATAATAAATAATAAAAGAACATGAAAATATGAAATATCTATTTACAGTAAACACCAGAGTTTCAATCACAGAAAATACTAAAAACACAGCTGGAAAGATTCACACAGTTACAGAAAAACAATACTTAACTATTCTCACTATATTTTCCTGACTGATCTAGACAATTGCTGTCCCTACTTACTTAATAGAGCAAGACAAGTTAAAGTAGGTGAGGGATCCCTCTATGTCAGACCCCAAGAAATAAGCTGCCCTGAGACTTCTGTCTTACCTAATATTAAAACATTATTTCTGTACAGAATGACATTACATACATATGGTCATCTAACTTTTGGCTCCCATGCAACCCACAAATCTAGAAACTGCAAGGATTTGGCACCTACATGTCAATAATACACACACAAGAGCATTGCTCAGATCTGGTAGAGCTTCTGGAAGTCATAAAACAATTACAAACTTCTACTCCTCCTACAGAGATTAACAAACCATGCTTCTTACAGACATTGTGCCTCTGGCTTTATTCAAAACTGTAAGATAACATCTTTATGGCCTAGGCCCAGTAATTTAATTTCTTACTGTCTTCCAAAGTTATCTGGAGCTGAGCTTAGCCTCTTCTCTTCCAGTATCCTCTGTTAACATATGTGTGTGTGTGTGTGTGTGTGTGTGTGTGTGTGTGTGTGTGTGTGTGTGTGTGTGTGTGTATGTATATATATATATATATATATATATATATATGTATATATATATGTGTATATATATATATATATATATATGTGTCTATATATATATATATATATATATATATATATATATATATATATATATATATATATATTTTTTTTTTATTCAGTTACAATACAGTCAGGACCCACTCCCACTGTTGGTACATTTTTAGCACAAGCAACTTTACAAATCCATTTTCAACATAAGCATCTGCACAAATCAGTTTGATATTCAAATAACATATAATTCTTTATTAAATTCCAGCTAGCTGTGCTGGCATATGTTACACATTCACTGCCCTACTTCTCCTGGCATACCTGGCAATACCTCACATTGTCACAATCCTTTCTAGCAATATCTGTTCTCATCAACACTCAGAGAAGCAGCCAGACAGAAATTAGCCCTTGAAACCATGTGCCCTGTTTGCTTCTGTTCATTTAACATGGATCAAGGATTCTTGTTCTTCCTGGTTTTCTCTCTCTTTGATGACTTACATGTAGAATATGACAAAAAGAGTCAAAAATAAAAATAACAAGTTGGACCAAGGTTGACTATTATTTAAGTCTAGAGAAGTACGCTCCTAAAAATGTTGAGTCACTCCAGAGACCCCACAACAGAAGTCTGGCTTTGTTCACGATTTTTGAGATAAAAAGTTGAATTCTGTACTCTCTGAAGTCCACCATCTTTTACTGATATAATCTATTATTATTTACGTTTGCATGCACTCACTGTGTACATTTTGAAAATTTGAATTACAATGAGTGTCAAAGTATAACAATGCTGACTGAGACTTTAACATTTTTGTGTTATCCTTTGCACAGAGGAATAGTACTCCAATAACTTCTTCTTGCACACCAAGAAAGAGAGATATATGTGAAGGGATTAAGAGGGATTCAACCCTTTTTCAAAGCAGAATATAAAAATCTGAAAACTAATAGCAAAAAAAGTTAAAAATAAAACAGAAACCAAAATACACAGTTTCACTATTTATGGATTTTACATTCATTATATTTTAGCACTGCAGCACTTTTTTCTTAATATCAGTAAAGTAGATGATGCTTTACTTTGTGAAATGTAAATTATTATCTTGGTGATTTCTTGAGATAGTAGCTGGTGATCTAAATGAGCCTAATATTGATTGGTCTATACCCAATTCTAATTGCAAAGAAGTTAATAATATGTAATTAGATAGTGTATTAAGAGGTTATACACAAATAGTTAAGGAGGGTACTAGGAAAAGTAACAGTATAGATGTGGTATCATTAGGTAGCAGCCTGATAAATAAATCTTATTATAGTGATTCTTGGTTAGGCGGCTCTGATCATGTATGTGTTATCTTTGAGTTAGGGCTTCCTATTTCTTTGTTATCTGAGTCTGTTCCTATTAAAACCAAGAATGTTTGCTAAATTGATTTTGGTGTAATAAATGCAGCTATACAATCTTTGGAGTGAGAAAAATCATTTAGTGACTAACCAGTTCAGGATTGCTGGCATTATTTTATAAATATATTAACAAACTGATTGACTGTTCTGTTCCTGAAAGAATTGTATCCAACAAATAGCATAGTAAAGTTTATTGGTGGAATGACAATTTGACCAGGATTAAGAATAGAAAGAGGAAGCTATGGAAAAAAATATAAGACTCATCCAACACTACAGAATAAGTAATGTAAGAAGCTATTTCAGAGTAAGTTTTGTAGTACTAGATTGTTATATGAGATCAACCTGGCAAATAATCTGAAAAACAATAAATAACTGTATTAAAACATTTCAGATGCTACAGGTCAGATGATCTTTCTGAGTAAGCTTATTTGATGTTGTTAACTATGTTATGATACCTAATGTTCTTGTGAATAAGTTTGATGAAGGATCTTTTAGTAACTTATATCACAGAAATACAGCTTCCTTTCTAATCAAAATTCCATCTGTGAATTGTTCATTACTTAAGGAATGAGATATTAGATAAAGTGTTCTTGATTGTTAACAGCTGGATGGCTTAAAATGGTTATTTTTTGAACAGTATTGCATTGAGTCTTGTCCCCTTTATACATTAACTATTTCAGAAATCTATGGAAGTTGAATATGTCCCAGATCTATGGTACAATATACTGAACTGCCAGGAAACTCCAATAAGTGTACCACCTCCTTCTGTGAGTAGACAAAAGTTTATTCACAACATATGCCACGATACATAAACCATTAGTGTAAAAACATCCAAGGACCAAATACAACGTGACCGGATAAGCGCTTTCACTCACTGAATGTGAGCTTCTTCAGAACACTGGTACTAAGCTGTATACGCCTTAAATTCAAAATCTGGCGCCAAATATCAGCTGTTTGTATATACTTCTTAAAGCAGCAGTCAAGTTGACAATCACATGCAAATACCTAACCGGTCTAAGTGAACTATAATATCTAGCCTCAAAAAAAGAAGAAATATACCTTGTTAAAAAAATACATATGTTTAACTAAACGAAAAACTAAAACATTGTGAACACAGTTAAAAATTATTAAAAAATGTTAAAAAAATTGATGTTGTTAAAAATGCCTAATTAGGACACTGAGTACATTCCAAGTACAAATTCGTCAAACTGTCACACTACTAAGAAATATTGCACAACTAAAAAATGCATCGCTGATTGCTACCATGTTCTAAATATTGAACAATGATGCTAATATACTTAAATGTATGTGTAATGTGTATGAAAATCTAGCCTATATATACTTTGATCCTGTGTCGAGAGAAGTCATGGTTGTTCTCTATTCTAAACAATATTCCTAGCTAAACAAATCTACCTATTATAATTGTGAGCATTGCAATAAATAACTGACTATCGTTAAAAAACTCCTTGTCATAAAAATACATATATTTGACTGTCATGAAAAAAACTACCCCACCAGGATTAAATGATCTAATTTCATGTAAGCCCATTTTGGGAGATGGACATGAGATAAAATAATGATTTTTTTTAAAAAAAAAATTTTTCATGACAGTCAAATATATGTATTTTTATGACAAGGAGTTTTTTTATCGATAGTCAGTTATTTATTGCAGTGCTCACAATTATAATAGGTAGATTTGTTTAGATAGGAATATTGTTTAGAATAGAGAACAACCATAACTTCTCTCGACACAGGATCAAAGTATATATAGGCTAGATGTTCATACACATTACACATACATTTAAGTATATTAGCATAATTGTTCAATATTTAGAACATGATAGCAATCAGCGATGCATTTTTTAGTTGTGCGATATTTCTTAGTAGTGTGACAGTTTGAGGAATTTGTACTTGGAATGTACTCAGTGTCCTAATTAAGCATTTTTAACAACATCAATTTTTTAAGAACATTAATTTTTTTAAATTTTTTAATAATTTTTAACTGTGTTCACAATGTTTTAGTTGTTCGTTTAGTTAAACATATGTATTTTTTAACAAGGTATATTTCTTCTTTTTTTGAGGCTAGATATTATAGTTCACTGAGACCGGTTAGGTATTTGCATGTTATTGTCAACTTGACTGCTGCTTTAAGAAGTATATACAAACAGCTGATATTTGGCGCCATATTTTGAATTTAAGGCGTATACAGCTTAGTACCGGTGTTCTGAAGAAACTCACATTCAGTGAGTGAAAGCGCTTATCCGTTCATGTTGTATTTGGTCCTTGGATGTTTTTACACTAATGGTTTATGTATCGTGGCATATGTTGTGAATAAACTTTTGTCTACTCACAGAAGGAGGTGGTATACTTATTGGAGTTTCCTGGCAGTTCAGTATATTGTTGGTTACTTTGGGTTTTGGATAATCTATGGTACAATGTCATAGTGATACCTATAAAGAAATGTAAGGCTAGTTTATCTGTTACTAATTGTAGACCTACAAGTTTAACATGTATTCGGGGAAATGTTTTGAATGTACATCATGTTTGTCATTTAGTGATATGTTTGACATAACAAAGGATATCTTTCAAAATGGATTTATTGCCAGGAGATCATGTATAATGAAATTAATACATTTTTATGAATTGTTAATAAATGCTGTTGATGAAGGTATAACTGTTCATGTGACATACTTAAATCAGGTAAAAGCATTTGATTCAGTACGACATGAAGTTTTCGTGGACATTCTGAAAAATTTAGATAAAAACTTCCCACTACCATAACTACCCTTCCTTCCTGCAGTCTTTTCAAGACTGCACTTAAATCTCACCTAAGTTCTCACTGGCTTTGTCCTTGTCCAAACTCCATCTAAGAAAACCTCCTTTCCCAGATTTAGATGAGTAGCCCCTCTATCACTATAAAACTGAACTGAAGATTACTCACTGCTTGTTAATCCTTCCAGGATTTAGTTATTCATTTAGTCTATTGTTATCTAGTTACTGTTTAGATAATTTGGAGCACTGTGTTTTACTTCTTTCTCAATGTTGTAATTAGAGCTTACTACTCAATTTTACCTAATTTGCTCCTGTATTTCTCTATGTCATGATCACCTCTACTGTATACATACCTTGATTGTTATTGTTTACCATCTGCCATGTCTTTCTGTGGAGCTTTAGGGACCATTACTTTTTAGTCTTTTAATGAAAGATTGTACAGCTCTTGATAAAGCTTGGATTAGCAAGTTTGTTGATGATATGATGATCAGGTGTGTGGTCATTGTTTCATGCAAAACTGTTTGGATACATTGACCAGTTGGGTAAATTCTAAAGGTATTAAATTTAATATTAGCAAATGCACAGTAGTTCATTCTGGATCAAGGAACTTAGTATACCTATATGGGTTGGATGATCAGATATGGAAACCATCAGATTTGATTAGAGATTTGGGCATCCTGGATGATTCTCAGTTAAACTACGAGGCTAATATTAGTCAGATAATTAGAAAATATTATGGTCTAATTACAAACGTATTATGATGTTTTTCTAACAGAGAAAAGGTGTTTTATTGCAGATACATGCTACAAGTGTTTGTCCTGTAATAGATTATGGTGGGTCATTTTGTTATGAAAGCATCAAATAGGTGAAGCCCCTGGAGCACATGCAGAATACGCTGACAAGACAAATTAAAGGATATGTGTTAATGACCTATGTGAACAGGCTTAAGAATGTATGCCTCTACTCCATAGCCTATTGGCTTTTGAGGAGTGACTTAATCTTTTTTTAATCAAGAAACATCTTTATTGAATTATCACTTTTGATATAGGCAATGAAACATTTATATAAATGAAAACAAACCATACTGATATATTTTAGTTGTAAACATTATACATTACTTATAATCTTCTACATAGTCATTGTCAATCAAACATTACATAGCTCATTCAATTCCTGCTTTCCCTTAAACCTCATTCCACCTCCAAAACATTTTGTTTTCAAAGAAACATCTTTATTAAATTATCACACATGACATAGGCAATCATACATTTATATAAATGAAAGCAAACCAAATTGACATACTCCTGGTTGCGAGTATTTTACATCACAAATCATATTAACATAATTTTGTTGCAAACATTATACATCACTTATAATCTACCTGATCATTGTCAGTCAAACATTGTATAGCTCATTCAAATCCTGTCTTCTTTTAAACCTCATTCCTCCCCTGTATGTATTGTTCCCACAGTACCCATTTTTTCCTATGTAATTTGCTCCTATCCTTTTCTAAAGATCCCAATTCCAGTTGTTTTATCTCTGTTACTATATTCACTACTTCTAGTTGGTTTGGACTTTGATTTCCATTTTCTAGTACTTGCTTTATTGGCACCCACCATAATTAGATTCAACAAGGCCTTACTATGTCTAGGGAATTACAATTCTGCATCATAGTTCAGAAAACTAATTTCCCTAGTAACACCAGTTTGCTCACCCACTATCACTGATAGAGTAGTCTGGAGGGAATCTTTAAAGTCTGCCAACTCATTACACTCCCAGAAAATATGTTCCCAGTTAAACCTTTCTTCCTGATCACACCTCCAACATTTGCTGTCTAGCTAATGAAAAATTCTATGGAGTCTACTTGGGGTATAAAACAAATATCCACGTAAGCAGTTTCAAGCAAAAATCCTAAATATTCTTGATTTTGTTGCATATTTGGGAGACATACATATATGGTACTATTGTTTCTTTGTGAATTGCTTATCCAGTCTCTCTTCCCAATCCTTTCTAACCCTCTCTGATTGATTTTTATAGTTATCATGCAATATTTTGTATGCTGTACTAATTATTCCTTGTTTAACAGCAACTTCTGTTCTAGATTCTACTAACAACTCTACCAGTGTTGGTCTTTTATTTAGGACACCCCCTATTTATTCTCTTTCCTATGTTCTGATATCAATCCTTGATAGGGAATGCAATCTCTAACCTGCAGTCCAAATAAATATGTGGCATCTTCCCATTCTATTACTTTTCCTTCTCTAGTTATTGCTCCCAATACCTTGGTTCCTTTGCCAGTTTTACCCAGTAAATTCCAGGCCGTCTTGGCTATAGTCTATCCCTAATTGCAGTTGTCCCTATTGTTAGAATCTCCTCTCTCCATTTCCTTGTTGGATTAGTTCTTAGAATACTTTCTGCTACTTTATGAATATAATATTCTGTATGATTATTGTTACTCTACTTAAAGGTCTGCATCCAAAATCCTAGTCTCTCCTTGTTTCTTGATCTTCCCCACATTTCATAATCATCCCTTTCCACTTTTAGTTATAGGTTTGTGCTTGTGCTATGTATAGGAACCTTAACTGTGTAGCTCTGAAATACCCCTTCAAATTGGGTAATCCCAATCCGCCTTAATCTGTTGGAAGAATCCGTTTATGTGTCCCTCTTGACTGTTGCTGTCTTCCCCTCCCAGGTAAAGTCCTTCAGCTCTTTATTAATTGCTAAACACAACTTTTCCTCTGGTCGATAAAAATATGCCTGACCTGTGCATAAGACTAAAGGGACTAAAAATATTTTAACTACTTTTATCTTACTAGCCATATCCATATAACAGAGCTTCCAATTTCTCAGCTTTTGTATTATTTTTTTTTAGTCTCTTCCCGTATAACCTTAGCTGCCACACAGAAATAATTTTTAATCCATACTCCTAAATACTTCATTTTATCATGTCCTCATAAATATGGATATTGCTGAACCAATCTATGGGTACATAATTTACCGCTATTGCCTTTGTTTTAGCATCATTAATTTTGCATCCCGAAAACATTTGAAACTGTCTCAAAATGTTGCACAACAATGAATGTCCTTTTCTGTTTTTTCAGGTATAAATAATATCATCTGCAAATAGTGCCAGCTTTTCTTGGCTACCATACCAATTGTATATTTTAATTTCTGAGTCCCTTATTTTCTTTGACAATGGTTCTAAATATAATACAAATAACAAAGGGGAAAGATGATACCCCTGCCTGGTTCCTCTGTTCAAGCAGAAATTATCAGAGATGAACCCACCCACTTTAACTTTTGCCTTGGATCCCTCATATAGCCTCCTAATCAACCATATAATTCTATCAGTGAATGCAAATGCTTCCATTGCTCTGCTCATAACGTCCCAGTTTACTCTGTAAAATGCTTTCTCTGCATCAAGACCCACCAACAACAGTGGTATTTTCTTACATTCTGCTTCCCTCTGGATCATTGATGTTCTGTTAATGTTGTCAAATGTTTGCCTCCCTTCCACAAAACCGCACTGATCCATATCTATCAATTCTGGAATTATGTTTGTCATTCTTTTAGCCATTATAGACATGAACACTTTATAATCATGATTTAGTATTGAAAGGGGACTGTATGAAGCTGGATCTGATGGATCTTTACCTTCTTTAGGTATTACAGCTATCACCACTTTCTTCTAGGATGTTGGTACTTCTCTTAAAATGCTGTTAAACAAAATCTTCCAGATCATTATCATTTTTTCCCTCCTAGCTTCCAAACTTCCACAGGAATACAATCTATTACTAGGGACTTTCCTGTAGATTGGTTGTACATCACCATTTTTATCTCATCTCCTCCTATGCTGTTATTAAGTGAGCATCATCTAACTCTAATCTTGGCATATTTAATTCTTCCATAAACATTTCCATTTGTACCTTTTCTTTATGCAGACTTTCATAGAATTTCTTAAATATTTCTAATACTTCTACAGGATCTTTTATCTTCCTTGTTATAGGCTCCCTAAGCTTGGTGACAGCCCCTTCTACTATCTGTTGCCTGAGTTGTTGTGCTAAAAGTTTTTGTGTTCTAGAGTTATTATAAAAAAAAAAAAAGTTGCTTAACAGCAATCTTTCTAAACTCATGCATATTATTGAGGTTATCCCTTATTTTCTGTTAAGCATTCTGCAGTTGCTCCTCTTCTTGTTCTGTGAGATTCCCCCCATTTTGCATTAGTTCCTCTAAATAATTATTATTGATTTTTAACCATATTTCTCTTTCTTTTATATCAATCCTATTTTTAAACTCCACTTTAATTTTATCACACTCCCTAGCTATATTTTTAGTAGAAATTTCTATCTTCTCTAATAGCGCCTGAATAATTTCCACTACCCATTCTTGAATTCCTCTTTTCAACAGGTAGGTGGGAATGTGCCAGTGTCTCATTTTTATTTCATTACCCTGTGTTTTTATTTGAGTTATTATTGATGCATGATCTGAAATAGTTATTGGGTGCATATCAAGACCTTCAATTAAATGTTGATGTTCTGTGAAATGCAAATTCTGTCTAGCCTAGCCCATTTTTTGTATCCTGGGGAATAATATGCAAATTCACTCCGAACTCCTAATACTGAATTCATATCTTCCATGCCAAATATTTTCATAAATTTCTTCAAAAGTCTGCCATCCTTTGTTATATTTTCCCCTGCAGGACCCCAAACACATCTTCAGTGTTGCAAATTAAATTCCAGTCCCCACCTATAAGTAATATTCCTTGCAGAAGGATGATTATTTTTCCCAGAAATGTCTTGAACTCCACTGTAGCAGTTTTAGGTGAAATATAAATACATGCCAGTGTAATCCTCCTCCATTGCAAGTAGCCCGTTAATACTAAAAATCTAGTATTATTATCTTTTTAATCCTCTTCTATCACTATTGGAGCTCCTTTTGCAATTAATAGAAGTACTTTTTTTCCTTTGTCCTAGGTATTCTGCTAAATAACCATCCTGAAAACCTTTCTTTATCATTCTCACATGTTCAGTTCTTTCCAAGTGTTTCTCCTGTAGCATAGCTATTTGCACTCTAGATTTTTCAATATAGTTCACTACTCTTTTTTTTACATATTTAATCTGTGAGACCATTGAAATTTAAAGACATTACTGAAAGCATCAGTGTACTAAAAAAGTTATTATTCCCACTTTTTATGTATATCAGCTTTTTTGGTAAATGTCTAGTTCCAACTTTTGTGCTACACAAATATACTGTTTGGGAGGCTGATCTTTTATACAGTTGTTTCTTGTCATATCTTACAAAACTTTTTGTTTTACTGAAAGCCCTCAAAAAAAAAAAACACCCCAATACCTCCCAAAACCTATTACCTTAATAATAACATACAAAACTATGCAAATATTAAAATATTGATGTTTTACCCTCCTAATAGGAACAAATATTCCAAACTGACAGCCAAACTCACGGACTTGAGTTAACCTAAAATAAAGGTTATCCATGCTGAGACGCATGGTACAGCCTGTGCTTCTATTAAATGCTATCTGGTTTTGTCTAATCTCTATAGCTTTCCCAGCTGGGTAAACACTTGAATGCTTTCAGAGAAAATTACCTTCAAGCCATTTCTCTTTAGCAGAGTCTCCTGGAGATGTGAGGACCAGATATTGAATTGCTACTAAGCATACATTTATTTGCTAGAAAAAAAAGCTTTATAATTAATACTCTTTGTAATTTACTTGCTTTATTTTAAATAATGCCTTAATCCAGTCATTTCCCATGCAAGAATAAGAAAAAAGCACACTAAGTTTTCTTTTGTCATGCTCTTTTAACCAAACTTTTCTTTGCTTTAACATTGCAGTGCCTACATTTCTTAAAATTGAACAAGGAGAAAGTGAGAAGAAGGGATAAAGAAAAAAAAAAAACAGGAGCATATGTTTTCATTAGTATCCCCATTACACTTAAAAATAACTGGAAAAAATGACTTAATAGCATGCAAAGAAAATCATATACTATAGCAACAGTAACATTAAGAAAAAAAATTGCTTTACTTACAGTTAACTCTCTCCCTCCTGTTTCCCTCTCTTAAGTATTTTTCCAAACATTAATGATATGAAGTAGGGCATATGCTTTAAAGTCCCCTGCAAGTTTAATAAAGTCCAAAAAAGTCCAATATTTCCAGATTATCTTGTTCTGTCATGTTTTTACAAATATAATTATTGCTTTGTAATCCCACATTTGTCAATTTCCAAGTTACTGGTTTTATTCCTGTTCATCTCCATCTCCCAAATCCTGTCTCTGTTTCATTTCCAGCACAACCTCGATTCTTCTAGTTGACTCGTGTGCTTTTTTTTCTTCTCTTAAGCATCTTCTGTTGAAACATTAAAACAGGTTTCACTGGCATAGTCTCTCTGTGGTCTTTATTACCCAAAGATAAAGAAACAGAATCTCCTCCTGTTTCACAGCTCACTTTTTGTTGGAAAAAATTTTGTATTTCCTCCTCAGCGTGTACTTCATTAAAAAATTATTTTGTCTCTCCAGGGAAGAATATTTTGAAGATAGCTGGGTACAATTGTTTGAATCTCACTCCTGCTTCTCAACATTCCCTGAAAAGTGGTATAAATTTACTCCTCTTCTGCCTGGTATACAATGAGTAATCATTCTCCACAAACACTCTGCTGTCTCCCACTTTTAGTACTTTGCCCTCTGTCAGTTTTGTCAGAATCAACTCCTTCTGCTGGTATGATTACATATTTACTATTTTAGGTCTACTTTGCTTTTCATAGTCAGGTTTGGAGCATACACATGATGTACCCTTTCAATTAAGAACTCCTGTTGTGGAATACCAGTACATTTGCTTATTTGTGCTTTCATAAAATTAAACCAGTATGTTCCTTAAAACTTCTATAGTACACCAGAAAAATCTCAGGTTTCCCTACTTTCTCTGTCCTCTAATTTTATTATTTGATGAAACATCTCTTCTTGTGCAGTATCATATTCAGCCAGCCTTTTCTTCATTTCAGCCTCTGTTTTTGCAGTTTTAACACCTCATCTGAATATCTGTTAGAGCTTCTTCCATTTTTCCCCAGTCTTTTGTTGTTTGAGTTGATATACCCCATCAGTGTTTCATTTATTTTTAATCAGATCTGTGTGCAGTTAGTAATCTTAAACTTTCCTCTAGGTTACTGGAAGTCATGTCTAGAACTTACACTGCTTTTTGATGAACAACTGCAGTACTTTTCCTAGTCAGTGTTTTTCCTCACCTTTTAGGTTCATAGGTAGGTATTAGGCTATTGGCCCTGGGGCCTATATAAGCCTAGCTAAAAAGGTTCCCTGGCTTTTGCCACCCAAGAAAATTATTTTCCTGTGCCCCTGTCAAGCAGTGCCACAGAAGTGATGCCCAGTGTGAATTTTCTATTTCCCATCCAGTCGTCAATGTTTTTCTTAAAGAGGGCCAATGAGGAGCTTTGCTTGACATGAATGGGTAGTTTGTTCCAGAGTATGGGAAGTATTCCAAAAGGAACTCCCAATCACCCCTACAGGAGCTTCAATTTCACCTGTTCTAAAATGGCAAAACAAAATTGATTGTAAGTATGGCATGTTAAAGTGTGTTTGTATAAGGAATTGTTCTCATTTTTATTCGAAGTATTGCAATTGTGCTCATAGATTCTTTTATGTAGGCAAAGTTCAGTTTTCCGTATGTAAAATGCAGAACATCCGAGCACTGAGCAATGTATACAATACCCTTGGAGGAACAGTTGCAACAATGTCACCCTCCAAGATATATGGCACTGCTTTGAAAAAACACACGGCATAGTACCATACTCGGTACCATACTTAATAACTGATTCTAATAAATTCTTAAAATTACAAGCCGTTTTCTATTAAAAAAGTGGTTGTGGTCCTAGTAAATTAAAATAGTGAGACAAGTTCTTAAGATGTTCCAGATTTTCTTAACAATGTTTTTAATGTCACCAGATAAGGCACTATACTGAATTACCAAGGCTCTTTCAAAATTACCAGTAGGTTTGACCATTACAACATTTGATAGGCTGACCCCCAACAAGGGCTTGTACTTAAAACCCCATTCAAACTGGACATAGAGCATAATTTCTTTAATTAATGTCTCCAGATACACTCTAGCCATTAACATACCAACTACTTGGTCTAGTTTGGTGGTAAAATCCTCTTTGTGGTATGTCATCCTGGCTACCTGTATAGATTGCCTTTCACTAAACTTTTCTTTTGTGAAAAGGGATGACAAATAGAAAAGTGTAAATATGAATTACTAAAGGTGGATTTTCTATAAACTATGGACCTAAAACCTCTATCCATGTGCATAATCAAGGTGTCCAAATAATTAATCTTGCATTTAACAAAACTAAAGGTGAACTTAAAAATGCAGTGGTCTTATTCAAATATTCAATAAAAGGGGGGTGTTTGATACTCTGAACCATCTCATAAAAAATCATCCAAGAATTTCATGTATAATTTAACATGTTTGAATAGTGCAGAGTTAAATACAAATCTCTTTTCCCAATCTAGTAAAACAAGGTTGGCATGCACAGAGGTGCATGATGCACACATGGCAACACCACTGATTTATTTAAACAGTTTGCCTTCAAAATAGATATAATTGTTATCTAAAAATAAAGAAATCATAGCTACTATTAAGTTATTTTTGTCATTTTGAAAGGAAGTAAACTCGACCAGGCTGTTGCATAAAAATTCTAAACCTTTATCTTTAGGTATAACTGTAAATAAACCAATAGCATCAGTGGTGAGAAATATCAGATCTGTACTCCAGAAATCATTTTCATACACTACACCTGACAGTCTGTGCCACTTCGCTCTGATCCTAGCTTTTACCTCCTCATTCAGACTTTCCTTCCCCTCAACAGACCTCCCAGACAGCTGAAAGTGTTAATTTGTTCAGCTATTTTCCCTTTTATCTAACATTTCAGCTTCTGATTTCTTCCATTTGTTGCCATGATAACAATCTTGTTCATAAAATCATATGTAGTTACTTGTCTTGCAGTCCAGGAAGGCTATTGATGATCCTAGTCCAAACTCCCCATTGTCCCCAAGCACTCTCTGATTAAGTGACCTTTCCCAGTGTCACACTGTCATACCTCTCAACCAGCAGACAGTAAAAAAAGAACAAAGGCCTTTGAAAAGTAGGTATATCCAGCCAAAATCTGGACATCTAATTATCATAAATTTTGAATACCAAATAGCATATAACTCTTCCTGTTTCTAATAGGAATGTGGGATACTACTCAGATATATGTGTAAAAACAGTGTGACACAAATGATGGAAAATACAAATAAGCAAAATATATTTTAAAATCTGTATAATTTAATGAATTGTATTGCAACATTCTACCACACAAGGTCATTTATTTTCACTTTTGAAAAAACACGTGTGTTCTCTTTCTTTAAATTATTGGTGCCATTAATATGCTGGTCATGTTGTGTGGTTTTCAGTCTAATAGCGTCACAAATCACATGTGATGAGGTAGGATTCAGAAAATTGAGTGAAGGGGTAAATCAAGCCTGAAACTCAGGACATACCTCCAAAAATAGGGACTTCCTGTGGAGGGGTAATTCAGGCCTGAAAAAGTGAATGTGCCTCCAAAATAGGGACACTTGAGAGGTCTGCACACAATAGACAAACAAGAACTGAGGGAATCAAACCCTGTACCCCTGGAACTACAGCTCAAAACTTTAACCTTCTATGCCAGCTGTCAGACCAGCACTTTTTGTACTCAGTTTTATCCCATGTGCCTTCAGTTTTGAATTCCAGTTTCCTGTCATTTACTGAAGTTCTTTTTCAGAGATGGCCTGCAGTGCTACATTGTCTGCATACAGTACATTTATTGATCCATCTCCTCTAACCAGTTTGCTTATGTAGTCCATCACCAATATGATCATCAGTGGTCTCAGATATAAACCCTGATGCACACCCACTTCCAATGGAAACCACTCTGTAAGACTGAACACTGTTCATGCTTGAGTTACTGGGTCCTTATACATAGCCTACACGGGGTCTATATTACGGTGTCAAAACACCACACCATTGAACACCTCAACGCCAACAAGCACCCAGCAAAATTCACCTCCGCAACTCACCGAACACTTGTTAGACAAAGATATAGTTGGCCAACTACACAATGTTGCCCTTTTCTCTGCTCTAGTGCGATCTCGGAGTTGGTATATTTAGTTAGGGGGTGGGGGCACAGCCCCTCACTTCGGGGGGTGTGGGGATGCAGCCCCCCACATGGGTGGGTTTGGTTTAGTTAGAATTAGCTCTGTTGCATTGCAGGGCAAGTATTTATTTGCCCGACAAGTATTCAGCGAATCGCGGAAGTGAATTCCACTGAACACCCGTCGGCATTGCGGTGTTCGATGCCACAGCATTTCGACATCATAATATAGACCTGCCTACATTAATTCTACCAGTGTTTCTGGGACACTACACCATTAAAGAAATGCTCAAATAAGCTTTATTTGGATCTTATAGGCTTTCTTGATGTCTAGGAATGACCAGCCTGTCATCTTTCCTCATATTCAGCTACCTCTCCACCATCTGTCAAGTTACAACCATTGGGTCTGTTGCATTGCATCTTGATCTGAATCTGAACTGCTCAACTCCCATCTCACTTTGTGATATTCTCTGTTTTCAATTAGCAACACAGGAACTGGATGATTAAGAGGGGAGGATCTGAATGAGCAACCAACATTCACTCACCTATCCTGTGGGGGAATGAAGGCAACCTAGGCTCTCTCCAATAAATCAGTAATATGAGCATGCCAAGCGGTGTGTGTTGCTTAGTTGGGTGTGTGTGTGAGATTGGACATGTATGAAGGTGAGTATGCAGCTCGTCAAGGTCACAATTGTGGAGCTCACAAAGCTTCTAAGTGGTGGCAGGAGTTAGTGTACACTCCCTGGCAGCAATATGGGTCTGAACCAGCAACGTTCATCTCCTTATCAGCCCTGGATGTGGGTCAAGTTGAACACACAAGAAGAGGAGCTGGTGGCAGCTGATGGTCAGGGACATGAAGGAAAAAAGAAGCCTCATGATACTTATTTGGAACTCCTGAACATCTTAATCACATGAAATAAATCCAGTTACTGTGTTATTATCAATTATAAATCCCTTCAATGTCTCCTAATGACCATGAGAACTAACTCAATGAGTTGAATTCTGTAACAATCCCTATGCTCTAATCGTGGATAATTTGAACTACTCACTTGTTAAGTGCCAGTCTTATACAACAAATAATAACTCTACCCATTTTTGCTCTGTTTTATCAACAATATCTCCCTAGATCAAATATTCCAAGCTCCCACGAGAGGTAATGATATACTTGAGTTTCTCCTAACAAAAATTACCTCTACCTGCATGTTTACTAATGTTGTTCCTTCCTTAATCAAATCTGACCACCAAACTGTCACCTTCTCCCTCAGGACTAGTACCATCCTGCCCAATAACTCTACCATAGTCAGAAATGACTGCAAAGTTGATCTAAAATGCCTGTCTGAGGGTGTGAACAAACTCAAAAGAACCCTATCTTTTGCTGATTCAGTCACTAAAGCCATTACATATACCTCTAAATCACTGCATACAAAACTCCATCCCCATTGACATTAGTATAATGAGAAATAAACTCTTATGGTGGAGCTCCTGAATAAAAAAAAACACTCCATATAAGAGTCAAAAAGTATTCGCTTCATATAAAATATTCCCCACTTCACAGCATAAGAAGTTACTTAAGCAGGCTAGCAAATAGCTCAAGGCAAATTAGGAAGACTAAGATAGGACATCAACTAAAATAGCCATCTACTTTACTCCAAGAGTAGCTGCATGACATTTTTTAAGTATATTATAGGTATTAGAAGTGCCACCTAAGAGCAATTAAACAATATTACCTACTCAAATCCTGAAGCAATAACTCACATCGTAGCTGACAGATTCAGTTCCCTCTCACCCCCTGACTTGAATCATTAGTCTCTCTTTCACCCAAAATAGCTCCATCCTCAAACCAAAAGCAATAATTCCATGAGACTAGGCAATGTAATAGGCTGTCTTATAATTAAGTACAGCACTGCTAAATCCATTTTACATGTTTGCAACCATAATATTTCCATAATGTATCCACCTTTACTCTGGAAAATGGCTGTTGTGATGCCATTCCACAAAGACAACACTGCCACAGACCCTGGCAAATATTATCCTATTAGCTGCCTCACCAACATTGTCTGTAAAATCATGGACTGTATCTTAGTCAGCTTCACAGACAACTGAATAGGTGACCTGACCTACAGACTTTCAACCCTAATCAAATTGTCTTCATGGAATATAGAGTACCTGTTTACCCATCCTGAATGGGGCAGTGTGGTCCAGCACTGAGCAAAAGAGTACCTCGCCTGAGAGAGGACAGGTTAAGAGTCCCTGTAAAAGGGTCATACAGAATAGTCCTTGTCAAGCAGCAGATAGCACTGTTGCCAGAACTGGTGCATGTGTGCATGCATGCTTGCGTCAACAGGTGGCACTGCAAGGCACCTGTCAACCACCATGAGAACTGAGGAAGGGTTTTAAACAGAAAATCCCTTATAACTGTCTGAATGAATGTGCCCCATAGCTGGCCCTCACCCACGGACAAAGGTGGGACAGTTGAGTAATGGGAGGTCTTATTGATGGCAGGCAAAAGGAAGTAAAACAATTTTTTAAATAAAATTTGTGCTAAAAAAATTAGAATAAATATTTTAGCTTTTATCCAGGAGGTGCCTGCAGTTTAAGAAGTGACTGACACCAACACTGCAAAAATTCAACCTAATATGTCCATTTCTTGCCAGCATATGACAGAATAAAATGTTTTTTGCTAGACCCTAAGCAGATAAATTTAAAAAAAATGTTGGTACCATGCAAAGGAAACTGTATTTCTCTAAATGGATCATTCTCAAACAAATCATGTGTCAATGGTATTATATGGAGAAGCATTTCACAAAATGAATCTACCCCACCTGCAATTTATACATACTAACACTAAGGTCACACAGACAGATAATCAGTGCTGTTTAAAACATATACCTTATCCTCCTCAATAGCTACGTAAGCTGGACAGCCTTCACATCACACTACAGCCATCTTGTGATTATGAAAAAATGCCCTATTTCACAAGACAGTACATCAACACATAGTAAGATTATGAAAAATACTGATTTACGCCACAGCATAAAAAAATACCAACAAAAAAGAGGTGATCTTCAGATAATAAGGGCTGCTAAACACTACTGACTTCTGCATAAACAATGGCATATTTATCTTTTTCTCTGGGTAGGCCCATATTTTCATCCTGTTTGTCCTATTAGTTGTTTTAGACTCAAGCAGATATAGGTCAGTAACTGAGCCCATTCTGCTTGGTGAAGAGTCCATCATCACTCTTTACAATTAAACTTGAAGCTGCTTTTCCTTTAGGTCCTCTGTATTTCTTTTTCCTGGCATCCAGGCATTGCACTTACTAGCCAGTTACTGAAATTTACCCAGAAATATAGGTTCACTGTCTTTCTTTGCTAAGTTTCTGTTTTCGCACTGGGAGAGCTGGAATGAAGTTGTTACTCAACGTGCAGCCATCTTGCATTCCTCCTCCAAAACATTATTTTGCATATATTCTTCCCATAATTCACATTTTTTCTATGTAATTTGTTCCTACCCTTTTCTAAAAATCCCACTTCCAGTTCTTTTATCTCTGTTACTACATTCACTACTTCAAGTACAGTTGATTTAGACTTTGATTTCCATTTTCTAGTAATTGCTTTTTTGGCAGCCACCAGAATTAAGCTCAGCAAGACCTTACGATGCCTAGGCAATTTTGATTCTGTATCACAACTCAAAAAAATAGTGTCCTTAGTTACATCAATTTGCTCACCCAGTATTTCTGACAGAATAGTCTGCAGGAAATTTTTAAAGTCTGCTAACTCATTACATCCCAAAAAATATGTTCCCAATTAACTCTTTCTTCCCATCACACCTCCAACATTTGCAATTTATCTAAGGAAAAATTATTTGCAGTCTGCTTGGGGTAAAAAAAATACCTATGCAAACACTTCCAAGTAAAGATTCTAAATCTTCTAGACTTTGCTGAATATTTGGGGGAAATACATATATCCATTCATTGTTTATTTGTGAATTGCTTATCCAATCACTCTTCCCAATCTTTTCTAACCTCCTCTGATCGATTTCTGTAGTTATCATGCAATATTTTATATGCCCTACTAATTATCCCTTTTTTAACAGCAGCTTATGTTCTAGGTTCTACTAAAAACCCCACCAGTGCTGGTCTTTCAGTTAGTAGCCCCTATTCCTTTCTCTTTGCCTATACTCTGATATCAGTCCTTGATAGGGAAAGCAATCTCTAGCCTGCAGTCCAAATGAATTATTGGCCTCTTTCCATTCTATTACCCTTTTCTCTCTAACCATTTGTTCCCAGTACCTTGGTTCCTTTGCTAGTTTTCTCCGGTAAATTCCAGCTCCTTTTTGCCTAATTATAGTCACCCCTATTGGCAGAATCATCTTTCTCCATTCTTGTGTTGGCTTAGTTCTTAGAATACTTTCTGCTACTTTATGAATATAATATTCTGTATGGTTGTTGTTATTCTCCTTAAGTATCTGCATCCAAAATCCTAGTGTCTCCTTATTTCCTGGGCTTCTCTCCTGTTTCATCATCATCCTTTCCCACTTTGAATTATAGCTATAGGAGCCTTAACTGTGCAGATCTAACATACCCCTTCAAATCAGGTAATCCCAAACCACCTTCTTCTATTGGAATGATCAAGCTATTCCACCTGAGTCTTGGCCTCTTCCCCTACCAGATAAAATCCTTCAAGTCTTTATTAATTACTATCCACAGCTTCTCCTCTGGTTGATAAAAAATGTCTGACCTGTGCATAAAACTATAGGGACTAAAAACATTTTTACTGCTTGTATCTTGCTATCCATATCCATAAACTGGAGCTTCTAATTTCTCAATTTTTGTATTATCTTTTGTTTAGTCTTTTCTCACATATCCTTAGCTGCCATAACAGAATAGTTTTTAATCCGTACTCTTAAGTACTTTAATTTTTCATGTCCCCATAAATATGCATATTGCTGAGCCAATTTGCGTGCGGCTACATAGTTTACAGCTATTGCCTTTGGTTTATCATCATTAATTTTGTATCCTGAAAAGGTATGAAACTCTCTCAGAATGTTTCACAACACTGAAATGTCCTTTTCTTGTTTTATCAGATACAGAATAATATCATCTGCAAATAAAGCCAACTTTTCTTGATTACTATACCAATTATATCTTGAATTTCTGAGTCCCTTATTTCTTTGCCAGTGGTTCTAATTGTAATGCAAATAGCAAAGTGGAAAGAGGACACCCCTGCCTGGTTCCTCAGTTTAAACAGAACTTATCCAAGAGGAAGCCCCCCCCCCCCCCCCACACACACACACACTTTAATTTTCACCTCTGATCCCTCGGATAGCCTTCTAGTGAACCTTATTATTTTATCATGGAATGTACATGCTTCCAAGGAGTGACTTAATCTAGATTCATGTATGTTTGCATGATGACTATTTGCCAGCTATGTTAGGAATAAAATTCATTAGCCATGGTCTTCAGACAAGAAATAATAATCCATTGGTCAAGCTTGGTTCAGTTAATTCAAGGTTAAAGTCTATTTTTTCTCAGGCAAGGACTGCGAGATTATGGAATTCCTTATCTTTATTTATTAGAAGCTTGAATGACCTAAAGATTTTGAAGTATAATCTAGATGTTTGGCTTGGAAACTTAAAATACTTCACGGGCACTGAAATCAGGAAAACTATTAAATAGCCTAACTAGGCTCTGAGTTTGACTCCCAGTTCATTGAATCATGATTTTTTTTTTACCACAGTGTGTAGCAGTATCATGCTGTATCAGTTTTTATGGGCTGTGGGCATGGTTTCAAACTGTAGCAATTTAACCACTATGGTACTGCAGTTTAGATTCTGCACTGAGCCCATTACTTCTTGCATTTTTCTGTTGGATTTCTCCTCGAATAACTAACCAGCATACTTGTTTGTCTTTACCTGCACTGTACATTCAGACATGTGAGGCTCTATACCTATTTTCATGAATAATTCTGAGTTTTGACATTCTTCAACAGCAGTTTGTTCATGTGCCAAGATCTGGCAGCTGTGGTGTGTGTGTGTGTGTGTGTGTGTGTGTGTGTGTGTGTGTCCTTTCATTTTTTTTATTTTTTCCACTTCCTTTTATTTAATTACTGGTGTCCTGGCCAGTTGTGTGTCCTATATATATCTTTCAATGTCATATTGTATCTACCTTCCAAACATAATTGTGGTTCCTTCTGTACCACTGAAGAGAAAATGATGCTGCAACTAAGAACTCCAACTTAGACATGACAGATTAGGGAAATGGCAAAGTTCTAGACTAAAGCTCTTAGAAAGACCAGAGAGTTAGTGAGCCAGGAGTCCTAAAAGTGAATGATTAGCAGATGACAGCTAAGGTCCTTCATCAACCTATTGATTTTAACATACAAAGTGTTGAGAATGAAAATTTAAGGATAATCATAGTATACACACGGTATTATGTTGTTTATCATATGACTATCAAAGTAATTGTCCAAAATTAATAATGCAGTCAATTTTTTTCAGCTATAAAGAGTGCGTACTAGAATGCACTTCTGAGAAGTTTGACAACACTGCTGTTCTTATTGTAGACTTATATTACAATATGGTATTTACATTTCATTTCCAAGTGAGTGCTAGCACTTGTCAGTTTCTTCTTTCATAACTGTATGGATGTAATAGAACTTTTAATAAGTGCTTTAGGCAATTATTTATATTAGTGCACCCCAGGATACGAAGTGGCAAGTGCCGGTCCGAGTTTGACATGGGATGCCCTTATAATGTCAGACCTCTTCTTTTTTTTTTTCATTTTTTTTAAAGAAATGAATGTTCCTGTGAATCATGATGTTCTTAAAAAACTAGATTTAAGAAAAAATAGTATAATGTTCATCAGGGGCCCACGCCTACCCTCCCACTCTGCAAAGCACTTAAAACTGATTATAACAGCGTATGTGGGGGGGGGGGATCTAGATGCGTCTGGCCATCTTTACTGACACTGACATCGATTCAGTACTTTCAGTTTTTAAACCTTTTTTAAAGCTTTTTTTTTTGTAAAATATTCTTAAACACTTAATTGACAGCCCCGTCGGGATTTCAGTCAAGTCAACACTGACCACACCTGTAGAAAGTATGATGGCATGTCCTAAAATAAGCAATCTCCATGATTTACATCTAAATAATGTTACTGAACATAATGAAAACACTGTTTCTAACTTCCAAAGGAATATCATCGAAGTCTAAAAAGGTAATCACTTCCTTATACTCCATATTTATTAGGCCAATTATAGCCATCTTTAGGATGTGAATCACTAAACATATCAAACATAGAAAGACTCCAAATATTCCAGATCAGAATGTATTTATTCATTTTATTTTATTTTACATTTGTTAACTGGGCTAGTCTAGCTGGATATATTTCCATTTTCAGTAGAGGCCCAAGGAGAAAAGCTCCAAGATATGCACAACAGAATATACAAAACAATGTATAGACAATATAAAGGATAAAAGATATGACTGTTAAACAGTGTCAGACAAAATTTGACAAAATCAATAAATCGTATAATACATAGGTAAGAACAGTACAATAGGTACTTACAGTTCAATCCTTACAGGGATAAGCTGCAGGATTGAGGAAGAAAAGTGAGAGAGAGAGGGGTGAGAAGTATAGAATGAGAGGATTAATCAGGATTGCTGCAGGGGCATAACCAATGGATCTTCAGATGGTTTTTGAGGTTTTGTTTAAAAAGAGGCAGAGAGGGAAGTAAGGTAAGTTCTATAGGTAAATGGTTCCAATGTTTACCTACAGTGTTCGAGAACAAGGAATCACCTGCTTTGTTGTTGGACTTTGTTATGGTGGCTAGAAGTTTGTTAGAGGAGCGTAGTGAGTGAAGGTTTTTGTAGGGAATGATGAGGTTAGAGAGTATAGGAGTATTGTTAGGTTGGTAAAATAGCTTGTGGGCAATGGTGAGTTGCGTAAATACTAGAAGATTTTGTAATTCTAGCCAGCCTAGTTGCAGTAGGTTCAGACAGTGGTGGGTTCTAAAGGGATTACCAGTAGCAAATTGGGCAATAATATTGTAGGAATTAGTTAATTTGCTAAGGTTATTTTTTTTAGGTTAGAGTAAATGGGTGAGGCATAAGGAAGAGTAGAGATTAAGTGAGAGTGAGCAATTTTGGTTCTTGCTGATTGTGTTAGGAAGGGTTTGATTTTGTATAAGGAGCCAAGTTTTTTGTTTACAGATTTTATAGTGTTATTTATATGGCTGTCAAAGTTAAGGTTATTATCAATAGTAATTCCTAGCAGTTTAGTGGTGGGGTCTGGGGATATGAGGGTACCGCTGTAAGAACTAATTGAGAAGTCTACTGGGAAGGACTTACTGGTAGGTGCAAAGAGTAGGAGCTTTGTTTTTTTAGCATTTAGAAGGAGGCAACGCTTTAAGAACAAAGTCTCAATTATGTTGAATACTTTCTGAGTTGAAGAATGTAGTTCTGAGGGGGAGGTAGCTGAGCATATGATTGTTGAATCATCTGCATATTGTATACAGGTGGCTTGAGGAATTGCTACGTGCAGGTCATTAATGAATAGTGAAAATAGGAGAGGTCCCCTGAGGGACTCCAAGGGTGACTGGCAGGAGGGATGAAAGGTTCTGCTCCCAGAGAACTGCTTGTTGTGTATTGCTAAGGTAGGACTTGAACCATTGGATAGCCAGAATATCAAGGGAAAGGGACTCTAGAATGTTAATAAGAAGGGTGTGGTTAACCATGTCAAAAGCTTTTGAGAGATCGATAAAGAGTGCAGATGAGAGGGTATTACTGTTACGATTTCTATTGATGGAATCTGTGAAGGATAAGAGGGCAGTAGTGGTGCTATGAAATGGCCTAAAGCCATGTTGGCAATTAGCGAGAATGTCATGTTGGGTTAAGTGGTCTAAAAGCTGATGATGAATACATTTCTCCATAATTTTTGCAAGGGGAGATAATAGGGCTATAGGCCGATAGTTAGAATAATCTTTTGAATTGCCACCTTTATGTAGGGGTACGATATGAGACATTTTCCAGATTTCTGGGATGTACCCCTCTGTAATAGTTTTATTAATGAGGATGGATATTGGGCATGCAATAGCTTTGGCTGCTTTTTGCAGGTATTCAGATGGTAGCTGGTCAGCAGAAGGAGTACAAGGCTTAAGTTTTTGGATGAATTTGAGGATGAGAACTGTGGGGATGGGTTGCAATTTAAATGTTGGAAGAGGGCCAGGACTGGTGGTATGAGGTTTTGAATTATCTGGGGTTAGTTGACTGACAAGTGACTGCATGGTTTCAGTTAAGATGATTACAGATTTAAAGTCCTTGAGCTACCAAGAGAGACTGAAGCTGCATTCCTTTATTGGGTGTCTTTTAGACTTTTGAGGTGAGATCCCTGTGTCGTCTACTGTGCTATTAGAAATGCAGTTGTCCTGGACCTCCTGTTTCTCTGATATCTCCACCAGTGATAGAACCAGGGACCCACATCTTCAGCAATGGATAAAAAAACATGGTGGAAGGACAGGCTTATAACCCAGTGCCTCCCAACTCTCTGGAATAAACTTCTCCTGCATGTTAATTGGAGTGACTCAGCTAGCTTTCTTTAAATATAAACTAGATGCCTGCATCTGTATCTATACATTTAATCCAGGATTGACTGGTAAGAAGAAAGGACGTACAGCAGGATGAGGTGAGAGCAGTCATAAGACTCAGTGGTACATCTATACATATCCATCAGTAGACTGATAACAGATTATGAATAAGCTTGCAGTGTAGTACACAAAGATGTAGTTGCAGACGTTTTTCTTTCATACTAGGTGCAGTCTAGGTTCACATATAATTACTATTCTTGGTTTCTAATGTGTAACTTTACATATTGGACTATCTGAATATCCTACTACAGGTATAAAGAAGTAGTGAGGCATGAAGATTATGATATAGTAGTACACCATCACCTTTAATGTTTCGTAGAAGTGCATATTTAATAGACGGAGTGCTCTGATTATGCTCCAAAACAGGAGACCTTGTTATATTGAAGTTCTTACACAAGATCCAACTATAACAAGCTTGTTATAACCAGGCACTTTTATGTGAACATCACACTGCCACACAGATGGCAGTCACTAGCTAACTACACTGAAAAGCAACTAACAGCTTTAAAAGCTGTAACGTGTCTTATGTTGCGCAGAAACAGCAGTCAGTAGTGAAGTTTAAAAACTCGCGTTTGCGCTTGTTTCCCACCTTTCCTGTAACTAGTCTAGTCCAGATACAGATTTTCTGTATCCAGGACTGTTTGTAAGCTTCTGAGGAGTGCCAAAAAGTCTGCTCTTCAATTTTTCCTTTAAATCTGATAGTTCTCTCCTCTTCTGCACTTTTACTAGCTTATTAGTCTAGCACTTTACCAGACTTCTTGTAGCAATTATTGTAGCACACAAAAGTGCTACCAGCACTAAACGTTCCTCAAGGAAATAGCTCCAGTACATATTTTTAATGCCCACCCCTCCAGGCATTTCTAAAGGTCAGTTCCCTGTGCTTTCTTCTATTAACCTGGTGAACCTGGACATCCTGAGGCAATGTAGCAACTGCCTCATGTAAACTGACAACCTTCATTTCTTACCTCCCACCCATACCTCTCAACCTCTAAGACCAAGAAATCTCAACAAAGCCATATATAATGGGGGGGAACAAAGGCCCAAAAATAGGGACAATTTTTAAACATTGCTCTTACGAAATTAGAAAGTTGATAGAATAACACATTATAAATTAGCATGAATTTTCTGAAGAGTATGAAGTCTGTAACTCAAATGCCTGTCATTATTTTTTAACTTCAATCCTCTGTGATTTCCCAGAAAATTAAACTTTTATGAGGAATCAACTAAAAATATGAGACAAAAATCTGGACATTCTGCATAAATCTGCACAGTTGAGAGGTATGCTCCCAACAGACAGACTTGCGAGAGATGCACTTATATATCCAAATTTGAAGCCACACACTCTTCAGCCAAGACCGGAATATCTGGTCAGGAGGAGAAGGTCAACACTTGCACCACACCACAATGAACACATAGCCCTCCAGAACACACACCAGCACTGCCTTCACATAAAAACACAAACCGCACACCCACCATTGCAGAGGCTCTCAGTAAAAATCTACCCAAACAGCAGAGGCCTCCAAGGCAGAAATGCACTCGACCACCACAACACAACACTAATCATGAGACACATAACTCTCCTAAACAGTCTGCCACTCAATCAATGCCTCTAAGACAAAACAGCACGCCCAACACACTAGTCATAGGTGACTCGATAGTGAGGTACACTGATGTCCAACTCACTAGGCTAAATAAGGCGAAAGTAACAGTCAGCTGCCTGTCAGGTGCCAGGATCTGCCACATAATGCACGCACTCAGGTCCCTCAACAGCAGATACAAATTTGACTCTGTCATTGTACATGTTGGTGTGAATGACCTGAGATGTACCTCCCTGGACTACATGAAAAGAGACATGGAGGAGCTCTTGGATTATGTAGCCCAGGCAGGTATGACCCTAGCCCTGAGCAGCATCCTACCACCCAGAATGATACCACAGTACAAGCAGAAAATGATTGATTTCAACAATTGGCTAAGTTTCTGATGTCATTCCAAGGGGATCCAGTATCTGTCTGCCTGGGATGACATGACTGACAGACCTCAATGCTTTGCTAGAGATGGCCTGCATCTGTCACCCCTGGGCTTCCAGATAATGGCCAAGGCTCTTGCCACTCTTATAGTGCCTTTTTTAGGCTGTGTTCCAAAGACCAAATTACCACCTTAACAGCTACAAACAAATGCAATCTGAGGTTCATGCTGGTCAATGCTAGAAGTCTAAATCTCAAAATGCACTCGCTCGAAGCACTCCTTAAAATGGAGAACATTGACATTTGTGCTGTAACAGAGACTTGGTTCAAAGCAGCAGAAAGCATCCCTGCACTGCCAGGCTATAACTCATTACACACCTTTTGTCCCCCAGAATTTGGACCAAAGCTCCAAAGGTGGTGGTGTTTCCATATTCATAAAGGATTTGCACACCTCCAGACTGGTAGCCCTGCATAATGCATAAGAGATGCTTCAGGTGCAGCTAACATTAGGTATAGGTCTGCTATAGGTCCCCAACCATGTCCTAAGACTCACACTCTATGTTCCTAAGCACCCCGGAGAATATTAGGGTCCAACCTAACACTCTCATACTGGGTGACTTCAACTACCTCTCCATTAACTGAGAAAACTACTCGTGTACCAATACACTTGCCCATCGTTTCCTGGAATTCATTAATTCCAATGCCCTGGACCAGCTCATTCTTACTGCTACTAGAGGTAGCAACATCATTGACCTGGTCATTACTAACATGGGCGACCATTGCTCTATACCAATAGTCAACTTCTCCCTGGTTAGATCCGACCACAAACTAATCAACTTGGAAATCCACATCCCTCCCACCCCCCTGCAAAGGTAACCACCATGAGAAACTTCTCCAAAGCTAACTTTGGGCTCCTAAAAACATAAGTGGCTAACTTCACGGCACCCATGCAAATGGAGAATAGTTGCATGACCACAGAAGCATACAATGCAGTCTATGAACATGTACACAAATGCATGGCTCTCGCCATACCCAATAGAACCAAGACACTCTCCTCCAAAAAAAGGAAGCCAACCTGGTGGTTCCCTGCCATAAGCAAACTCTACAACAGATGGAAGAAACTGATGAGGAATAAGGTGAAGTCCCAAGACTGGAAAAACTCCCTTATTAGCCTCAACAAAAAGTTGAGATCCCTCATAAAATCCTCTAAAGCTAGCTATAAAAATAGAATTGCAGCAGATAGTTAAAACAACCACAGGGCCTTCTATAGTTATGTAAAGAATCTCCATGGCAATACCCAGATTTGCTCTGAGCTACTGCCCAATGATACCTCCTATACCGAGCCAAGAGATATTGCCAATATACTAGCTGACAGATTCAGTGTCAACTTTAGCCCTCCCCCCCAAGGACCAATCATAATACCAGTAGATTGCCAGGCACCCAGTATTACTGCTGCACAGGTTAAAACAGCACTTCCAGGGCCAAGAATGCAGCTTCTATGGTACCTGACAATATCCCTGGCTGCGTTCTACATGAACACCACACCTGTGTGCCCTGTTCAATCACAGTCTCACCTCAGGCTTTGTCCCTACTGAATGGTGCACTGCCACAGTCATCCCTCTCCACAAAGGAGGAGTGACTACAGACCCTGGGAACTATTGCCCCATTAGCCTGATGAGTCTGATATGCAAAGGTATGGAACGCATCATCATGGACCTAATAAACAAGGATATAGGGAATCTCCAAACTCTGGATCCCACACAGTTTGGTTCTGTGAAGGGTAGATCATGCCTGTTCAACCTGGTTGACTTCTTTGAGTCAGTCAACAGAGCTGTGGATGAAGGAAAGATGGTTCATACAGCCTAACTTGATCTGGCCAAGGGCTTTGATACCATTCCCC
Source organism: Protopterus annectens (assembly GCF_019279795.1). Lineage (NCBI taxonomy): Eukaryota > Metazoa > Chordata > Ceratodontiformes > Protopteridae > Protopterus > Protopterus annectens. The sequence goes on along the minus strand of NC_056747.1, from coordinate 455,988,023 downwards.
ACTTAGGAATCATAGAAAAACTCACTAAGCTAGGCATCAACTCCTATATCACTAGGTGGGTTGCAAACTGGCTCACAGATAGAACCCACAGTGTGAAAGTAGCTGACTCCAAGTCAGACTGCCGACCAGTCACGAGTGGAGTCCCACAAGGTTCAGTCCTGGGTTCTCTCCTGTTTAGTATCTACTTCTCTGAAGTCCAGGCCAACATGAAGGGACTCTGACTGAAAAAGTTCACAGACAATTGCAAGTTGGGAGCTATGATTAACTCCCCTAGTGATGTGACATCCTGCAGAAACGCCTCACTGTGACCAACAACTAGTGTCAGAACCATGGCACTAAGCTCAATGCCAAAAAAATGTGTCGTCATCCCTTTTGGGAAAAACTCAGTTTCCATGAATTACCACATCAATAGTAGTCCACTGAACACAGAGGGCATTATAAGAGATCCGGGAACACAGGTTGACAGCAACCTCTCTTTTGACCACCACATTGCCACTGTGGTCAGAAAGTCCTTCTGTGTGGCACATCTCATTACTAAAGGTTTTGCATCCAGGAAGAAAGAGGTCATTGTCTCCCTCTACTCTTCCCTTATTAGGCCAATCATTGACTACAATGCCCCATTAGGCATGTACCTCACTAGACAGGCTGCAAAAGTACCTCACAAAGATGATCCTAGGCCTTAAACACTTGTCCTATATGAACAGACTCTAAAAACTCCAACTATTCTCTGTCTCATATTGCCTACTTAGAGGCGATCTCTGCTTGACTTACAAAGCCATGTCTGACCCAGCTCTGATAGAAATGTTACATCTAAAGAAATCCCAATCCCTCCGCACCACACATTCCAGACACCTCAACCTCATTACCACAATCAACAGAACATGCTGGAGGGACAAGTTCATAACCCAGAGTCTGCCCATGCTATGGAAAAGACTTCCCATACATGTCAAACAAGGCACCTCACTGACCCTCTTCAAGAGAAGTCTTGATGAGGGGATGGGAAATAGAAAATTCACCCCGGGGATCACTCCACTGGCTCTACTCAACAGAGGCACTGGGAACTAATGGCAGGTGGCACGATGCCAGGGTAATCCTATGAGCTAGGCTTGTAAAGGTTCCAGGGCCATTAGCCTAGTACACACCTATGAACCTATGAACTACTCACAAACAGCTTTTAAAGCAGTAATACACCACACACTGCCACAACACCTTTCATAAAGGGGTGCTATCATGTACAGGCATCTACAATTTTATTTTCCCTCTACCTTTTCTTTCTAAACTTCTCTTTTGACCACCTTTTACTCATCTTATCAGCATACCTCATAATATTCCTTATATTTCCTGATCTATTCCAACATTATTTCTTCACAACCTATTTTATCTCCTAATTTCCCACCCATTTCTTCCTCTCCACCTATGTCCATTTTCTGACTCTTCTCTCCACTACCCATTTATCTTGTGAATAATTATTGTACTTATTGGATATATGTTTAGTGCAGTTTATTGTACTTTTCCTCCCAAATGTTATAACTTTGGAGCCTTTCTCACCAGGTCTCTGCTGAAAATAAGCGTCTGATTAGTTGGACCTTCATGGTAAACAAAAGGAATACATAAATATAAGTCAGAAAATAGCCCATTAAAATTAGTAATGATGTTAATCAGAGTTCCAGACGATCTTTCAGAAGCCCAAAGTATGTTTGTCGCATATCTATGGTTCATAGGTGTGTATGAGGCTAATGGCCCTGGAGCCTTTACAAGCCTAGCCCATAGGATTACCCTAGCATCGTGCCACCCGACCTTAGTTCTCAGTGCCTCTGTCGAGTATAGGTTCATAGGTGTGTACTTGGCTAATGGCTCTGGAGCCAGATACATGGTAATTGTGTTTTGCCCGAATCCCCACATATTATTTATAGTGTGCTGTTAACCTCACTTAGTTTGTTTTTTGTTTTTTTAAGGTAGATGCAAAACTGTAAACAACTATTACCTTCTTCTGGGTATACCAAATAAATAAACACATATTAATTGATGCTACTTTTAAATGGCATTGTTTTACCACAGTACCCTCGATGCACAGTAGCAAGGCCCACCACAACCCCGCCCAACAAGCTGCCTACATGAATAAACATGAAGATGGTGAGGAAGTCTGCATGAATATTCATTCGTTATTACTGGCATGAAGTAAACATTAAAAGGGAAATTAACCTTGCTGGCAAAATAGAACATTTTACTTTAATTACCTTTTATAAGACGGACTGCTCAGAGTGTATTATTTTGTACTTTTTATCTTTTTCTACGTGTTTTTATTTTTTTAAACATTGTTACTGCCTAACAGTCTATTATTTAAGTTCTATTTGATTTTCTCATTACTGTTCGAATGTCATTGTTAAAATGAATAAACATAACATAATTTGGGCTTTTTATTAGAACACTACCCCATCAGCATTTCTGCACAGAAATGGGCATGGCAAAAGTGATTGACACGGCAAGGGGTATGAAAGTGATTGACATGGCAAGTTACAAATGGGGTCACAATGTTCAACACCGGAAGTATACCCCTCACTGGTGAGATCAGACCATAAACTAATCTCACTGGAAGTCCACATCCCGCTCCCACCTGAGATAAAAAAGACCACAGTGAAGAACTTCTCAAAAGCCGACTTCACACTTCTAAAGACTGGTGTGGTCTCTTTTAAGGCCCCCAAGCCTGCGGAAACCATTACTCAAGCCGCTGAATCACTTACAAATGCCTTCTACCAGCACCTACAGGACTGCATGGATCAGGCAATCCCAAACAAAACAAAGACTCTTTGTACCAAAGGCAAGCGCCCAGTCTGGTGGACCCCAGCCATAAACAAGCTCTACAACAAAAGGAGGAAGCTACTACAAGATAGAGCAAAATCCTTAAAAGGGAAGACACCTTTGATCATTATAAGTAAAAAACTAAGATCTCTCATAAAATCATCCAAGGCAAATTTTGAGAGAAAAGTCGCTAAGGACTCAAAAGACAATCATAAGGCCTTCTTTAGCTATGTTAGAAACCTGGGAGGAAACTCCCAGATATGCTCAGAATTAGTTCAAAATGATGTAAAATTACTGAACCTACAGACATTGCCAACATACTGGCTGACAGGTTCAGTGCAAACCCTCCCCAAAAGGTGAGATATCTATACCAGAGGATTGTAGCCCCCAAACATCTCTAACGCTCAGGTGAGAACTGCTCTCTCCAAGGCAAAAAACACAGCATCCATGGGACCAGATGGTGTCCCCAGTTGTGTGCTCCACGAACTCAATGAGGAATTAAACCCGCAGTTAGGGCAGCTGTTTAATCTTAGCCTCACCTCAGGATACGTGCCCAAGGAGTGGCGTACGGCAACTGTGGTCCCACTTCACAAAGGCGGTGCCTCCACCGACCCTGGAAATTACCGTCCCATCAGCTTGACAAGCCTGATCTGCAAAGCTATGGAGAGGATCATAATGGAACTCATAAATAAAGACATAGGGGACTTGCAGACTTTGGATCCGACCCAGTTTGGCTTTGTCAAAGGCAGATCATGCCTTTTAAACTTGGTTGACTTTTTCAAAACAGTCACCAAGGCCATTGATGAGGAAAAGGAAGTCCACACAGCCTACCTTGACCTGGCAAAGGCTTTTGACACAATACCCCACTCAGGTATCATTGAAAAACTCATCAGCTTAAATGTAAACCCATACGTCACAAGATGGGTTGCAAACTGGCTAAGTGACAGAACCCACAGGGTCAGAGTTGCTGGCGCCATGTCAGACTCAAAGCCTGTCACAAGTGGTGTCCCACAGGGCTCAGTCCTGGGCCCACTCCTGTTCGGCATCTACTTTTCAGAAGTAAAAGCAAACACATGAGGATTATGGCTGACAAAATTTGCAGATGACTGCAAACTGGGCGCCATAGTTGAGAACACATCTGACACAGATATCCTTCAGAAGGGTCTTATAGAAACGGATAACTGGTGCCAGAGCCATGGCCTAAAGTTAAACGCCAAAAAATGCATAGTCATACCCTTCGGGAAAAACAAGGTTACCCCTAGCTACCATATAGGCGGCAACCCACTAAGCACAGAAGAGGTTATCAGGGATCTGGGGACCCAGGTTGACAGTAACCTTTCGTTTGACACTCACGTTGCCAAAGTAGTTAGGAAGACCTTCTACATTGCCCACCTGATCATGAAGGGATTCACATCTAGATCAAGGGAGGTCATCATCCCCCTGTACTTATCACTCATCAGACCAATGATTGAGTACAATGCCCCATTCGGAATATATCTGACACGACACCTGCAGCAACTGGAAAGGCCCCAAAAGTTCCTCACCAAAAGGATAAAGGGTCTCAAAAATATGTCCTATGCTGCCCGACTGAAGGAACTCCAGCTCTATTCAGTCGCTTACCGTCTGCTCAGAGGTGACCTGTGCCTAACATACAAGGCCATGTCCAACCCAGAATTTATGAACATGCTTCATCTCAAAAAATCCAGATCCCTCAGAACTACAAGGGCAGGAGACTTAAACCTTGACACAGTTATTAATAGGACATGCTGGAGGGACAGATTCATCACCCAGAGACTCCCTATGCTGTGGAACAAAATCCCGGTACATGTGAGGCAAAGCACCTCGCTGGCTTTGTTCAAGAGAAATCTTGACCAATGGATGGGAGATCGCAGATATACCCCAGGGATTATCTCAGTGTCACTGCTTGACAGAGGCACAGCAAAATAATGGGCATAGTATCCTCCAAACTAAAGGGGTGGCAAAAGCCACAAAACTCTGGGCTAGGCTTATAAATGCCCTTGGGCAGATAGCCTAGTATGAACCTATGAACCTATAAACCTAAAAATAAAACAGAATTTATTTTAATAAAAATCACTTTCTGTTGTACAGAACAGTATAGTAATCGCTTTTGCAGGGGATCAAGCCCCCCTGCACTCCCCACTACTTAAATATACCAAATCTGAGATCGCACTACTTTGAGGTAAACGGTAAACTACACTTGGACAAAGTGGTCTTATGTTTATTCACATTCTTACTCATATTCTTAGTCCTCTTATCTTAAGTCTTCATTTGATGTTGTAAATCTTTATTCATTCTTTACTGTTAGGACCTTGGTTCCATCCTCGGAACCGATACGGACGTTTTCCAGCTTGCGCAACCCAAAAATACTCAGCTAAGAACCTACCCACAATGCTCCTCTCCTAGATATGCCAGATCTCATTTGCCGCATTCCTAGTCAGACGTGTTAGCCATCTCTCTCAAGCTAAGTAGTAATTTGTTGTTTTTATGACAGTTTTTCTTCTAAATTTCAAAATCTTTAGTCAAGTTAGTCTTTTATCACTGTCGCATATAACCTAGGCCTATTTCCTACCCTTTTTCTTGGTAATTTAATTTATTACCTCTTTTGACTGTCCCTCTCTCCTGTCTTTGACAGGCCCCTTTTACTAGTGGTATTCCTTAACATAACTCCACTGGTATTTCTTCCTTAATTTTTTCTACAGGATATCATTGTTTCACTTACAATGTCAGACAAAGCTAAGTTGGGTTTTAAACAGTGTGACAAGTGTGGACGTAAGATGCCTAACTCAGATTCACATGTTCGTTGTGTCTACTGTTTGGGCGTGGATCATTTGAAAGCTGATTGTGACATTTGTGCTGGTTTTTCTAATTGGACACTAGTAGAACGTAAGAATAAACTTATTTTAAAAGGTTTACTCAAGACACCTTTCTCGGAGGCTCTATCTGGGTCAGAGGTCTCACCCCCTCCTAAGACCAAAAAATATAAGGAAAAACGGAGTCATGTTCCTGCATCTCCATCAGTTACAGAACCAAGTTGGCTCCATGCTTCACCGGTGCCCTTGGCGCAGACCTCTTCGGCACCAGGATCTGTGTCCTCTCCCTCAGTGCTGACCTTGGTATTCACTCCTATCTCGGTTCCAAACACAGCATCACTAACTTTGGTGCTGTCTTTGGCTCCTACATCGGCTCTGATGACTGTTCATGCTTCGGCTCCATCCCTGTCCACGGTGCCGACAGTTTCCTCGGCTCCATGGGCTCTGATGACTGTACATTCCTCGGCACCACACCATCCCCATTCATGGTGCTGACAGCTTCTTTGGCTCTGTGGGCTCCGATGACTGTACCTGCCTTGGCACCATCCCTGGCCATGGTGCCGACAGTTTCTTCGGCTCCATTGGCTCCAAAATTCGAATTACCTGCCAAGGACAAGATATTCTCCTACTTATGACCCTTTCTTGGGGCAGAGGTTTAGTCCCTTTCTAGAAAGACCTGAGTCCCCTTCTGCAGCCTCTTTCAGATCCACTAGGAGTTTTTCTGAGCTAGACCTAGTGCAGGTTGTGGACCAGATTCTGGTAGCTAGAGGATTTCCCATTCCAGCTAGACCTTCCATCCCTCCTGGCTCAGAATCTTCTATCTCATCTTCCCCTGCTTATCCTCCCCCAGAACCTGCTTCGGTACATACTGTCTCAACTCTGACAGCAGTGCCTCCCCTGTCAGCACCCACCACCCTTGCAGCATTGGCTACGATGGATGCTTTCTCGGAGCGGTGCTTGGACTGCCCGTACCTTGGTACCTAATCTAGTGCCTATTTTCTCACTGGCACCATCTATGTCCATGGTTCTGACAGCTTCCAGTTCTCTCATAACCCCTCATCTAGAAGTGGGCTTGGGTGCACCTGCTGTACAGGTGATGGATAGGGCCCTTCATTCCAAAGGCTCACAACCAGCCCTTAGGACACCGATATCAGAACCCCCTATGAAGGGAACTCCTTCTCCGGGATCCTCCTCAGAATATCCCACTGGAGAGCCACCCGGAAGAAACGGTGCAAGAGGAAGCACCTTGACTCCCCGGAGGAATCTATCACAGAAGACACTGATTATGATGAAGGGGAAGGGTCCCCTTGTTCTCCCCAGACGATGTTTCATTTGGAGACATTCTCAAAATCCTTTTTCTGAGGAATCAGTGTTTCTGCAGGCCTTCCGTGCCCAGCCATCTGCTTCCTGATTGACCCCACCAGCAGATGATCTTGTTAAACTAATTGTGCAGCATGCCTGGAAGGCCCCGAACAATGTAGAACCTGTCCCCTGGAGGCCAGACAAAATTTTATCTACACCTGAAGATCAGATCCACTGGTCCAAGCAGCTGACAGTTGATTCTATGGTCATGGCGGCGGCCACCAAGAGGGAACTAGCAGAAGATAGTTCCACTGTCCATCCTCCAAACAGGGAGTCCTGGACCATGGACAGACTAGGAAAGCAGACCTATGCTTCAGCGACCTTCACCATTTGGTCGCTGAATTATCTGGCACACTTTACTCGCCTCCAAAGAGACCTCATTTCCGAAATGTCTTCCTCTTTGGTCAGGGTACTGCCTGATGAGGTGTGTGACACTGTTGCCTCGCAGCTATCTACCCTTGAATCCATCTCAAACTCCTTGATGTGTCTGATATCTCACACCGCCGAGGGGGCAGCTCGAGCTGCCGCATCTGGTGTTGTCATGAGATGCAATGCTTGAATGCGGTTTTGTGTTTTTGCAGACTCCTTTAAATATTCCTTGGTTAATGCACCTGTTGATGAATCTGCACTTTTTGGACCCAAGGTATGTGACACACTTGCACATAGTAAGAAAGACGGAAAGACCTTGTCTGCTGTGGACATATGCTTTTCCAACCCCCAGAGGCCCTACTCCAGGAACCAGAAAGGGAGAAGATATGGTTCAAGAAATCCCAAGGATCATTTTGTGACACTTGTGGTGAACAATCCCCTCGGGCAGAGGGGGCTACTCATATGGAAGACACCCCTTTCAGGGTAGAGGGGGTCCATGTAACCAGGGAGCAAGAGATTCTTTCCCCAGCAGACCCTACCAGCGCTCCTGAACAGCTGCCCGATTGCTTTCCTCTGGAAGCAGTTGGGGGTCATTTCTCTCTGCATCTACCAGCCTGGCATCTTATTACTACTGAAGTTTGGGTGCAGAGAATAATATCCAGAGGCTACCAAATTCCTTTTGACCTAACTCCCAGACCCGTCAAACGAATCCCTGATGTACCACCCAGTCAGAAGTAATTAGCAGCCTTAGAAATAGAAAAACTGCTAAAAAAGAGTCATCCAACCAGTCCCACCAGAACAGACAGGATCCGGGTTTTACTCAAGGTTTTTTTAGTGCCAAAAAAGACAGGGGATTGGAGACCAATCATGGATCTCGGCCTATTGAACAAATTTATCAAACCTCAAAAATTCCGGATGGTCACAGTTCAGTCCATTCTTCCCTTCCTAGGGAGGGACAATTGGATGTGTTCTATAGACCTACAGGATGCGTACTACCACATAAAGATGGATCACCATTCCAGGAGGTTTCTCCACTTCTGGCTGGGAGCCAATCACTACCAGTTCAGGGCACTGCCATTCTGTCTCTCAACAGCCGCCCAAATGTTCACCAAATGTATGGCAGTTGTGGTAGCCCATCTTCAACTACAAGGATTCCGGGTGTTTCCCTATCTAGACAACTGGCTCCTTACCTCTCCGACCAGGAATTTCCTAGTCCACAGCCTCTCTTACACTCAAGATCTCACTCTCCGCTTAGGGATTACAATTAACAAAGACAAATTTCAGATGTCTCCAATGAAGACACTGGAATGTATTGGAGCAATCTTCAACACAACATCCTGTCCCCCTCACAGGCTTTTGAAAATAAGACACCAAATTCAAGACCTTCTTCCTCACACGTTTGTACTAGCACGTCTTGTACTGCAACTCTTGGGCTCCATGGCAGCTGCCATTACTTTGGTACCACTGGCAAGACTGCACATGAGAATCCTGCAGTGGCTCTTTCCGCACAATGGTCATTATTAACCCACCCACTCAACCACATGATATGCCTTACAAACTGTTGCAAGGAGGAAATGCTATGGTGGATGGAGTCTGAAAAGAATCTTTGGTGTCGACCATTCTGTCTTCCCCAACCCACGGCCATGGTGACCATGGACGCTTCACTATTAGGGTGGGGGGCATTTCCAGGGAAAGACTGTCCAAGGCACCTGGACCCCCCCTTGAGGCCAACTTGCACATAAATGTCCTGGAACTGAGGGCAGTTCTCTTAGCATTGCAAGCGTTCCATGCATCCCTGCCTTCGGGGACCATTGCAGTTCAGTCAGACAACATGTAAGTCTTCTGGTATATCAACAAGCAAGGCAGAACCAGATCTAACCCACTGTGTCGGGAAGCCATGAGAATTTGGTACTGGGCGATAGCTCACAAATCGCTTTCTTACAGCATTGGACATACCCAGGAGTTCCAACCTTATTGCGGACAATCTGAGCAGGAACATCCTGATGCCTCATGAATGGTCTCTCAATCCTGTAATAGCAGCTCGGATCTTCCAGCATTGGGGCAAGCCTTGCTGTGACCTGTTTGCTTCCCCCCTGAATTACAAATGCAGGAGCTATTTTGCCTTGATTCCCCCCTCAGGAGTAACCACCGAGGGACGCTCTAACACACGATTGGCCCCCGGGTCTTCTGTATGCCTTTCCCCTATTTCCCCTCATTCCAAACTTTTTCCAGAAAGTTCAGAGGTTGAAAAGCAAAGTGATCCTCAATGCTCCCTACTGGCCACGTCAAGTCTGGTTCCCGTTTCTATGGCCTCATCTGATTCACAGCCCATGGATCCTGGATCATTCCCAGGACCTGTTATCCCATCCTTAGGGATTGATTCATCCGAACCTGCACAGTCTCAAGCTCACAGCCTGGTTCCTCCACTTCCAATGATTGCTACACTGCTTGACATCCCATCTCCTGTTTGTGAAATTCTTCTAGCCTCACACAAACCTTCCACTAGAAAGGTTTATTCTAGTAAATGGACTAGGTTTTCTATTTGGGCCAAAGACCAGAACTTAGACCCTTTCTCTATGCCTGTTCAAAAGATTCTGCAATACCTGACTACTCTCCTGCATGCAGGAGCCTCAGCTTCAATGATCACTGTACATTTAGCAGCTATCGCCAATTTTCATAATGGTCTTGAAAATTCTTCCTTTATGTCACACCACCTATGCAAGACTTTTTTTGAATGGATACTACATGTTAAACCTCCGGTCAAGCCTCCCTTAGACCCCTGGGACTTGACTCTGGTGCTTCAATCTCTTACAGGCTCTCCCTTTGATTCATGTGATTTGAAATTTTTGTCTTGGAAAACCATACTTCTAGTAGCACTCACCTCAGTGAGAAGAGTATCTGAGCTGCAGGCCTTGAGTGTCAAGTCCTTACTTGATATTCCACAAGGATAGGGTGTCCCTTTGTACTGAGCTTTCCTTCTTGCCCAAGGTCATTTCTGTTTTTTCCATTAACCAATCTATTGACCTGTCGGTTTTCTTCCCAACGCATTCTAATAGATTGGAGTACCTGTCGCACACCCTTGATGTGCACCGACAGCTTTGTTGTTATTTGGACAGGACTAAATCTTTGAGGAAAACAGACCAATTGTTTGTGGCCTTTGCAGGACCCAGATTGGGTAAACCTGTTTCCAAAGTGACTTTATCCTCTTGGCTTAGAAACGTTATTACCTTTATCTACCAGCAGAACAAGCTACCCTTACCTTCCAGAATAAAGGCTCATTCTACCAGATCTATGGCTACCTCTGTAGCTTTTCATTCCAGAGCCTCTATGTATGATATATGCGCAGCAGCCACGTGGGCAAGACCTCATACTTCATATCTCATTACAAATTGGATTTGGCCTCCAGGGGACGAGCATCTTTTGGTTCTATGGTGCTCAGGAATATCCTTCCTTAGGGCCACTCAGGACTCAAGAAGCTGGGGACTCGATCCTAACAGTAAAGAATGAATAAAGATTTACAACATCAGATAAAGAAGTTACGTCTTACCATAACGTTCCATCTGAGTTGTAGATCTTTATTAATTCTTTACTTCCCGCCCTCCTTCCCTTTACTTCCCTGCCTGGTCTCCTGGTGGACTTCAGGTACTCCTGGTTAGGGTATTTGCTCAGACAGAACCTCCTACTTTTTTCGGTACTTTTCCATTATCGAGGCAACACTTCAAAATGAGCGCTTGGAATCTTACCAGGCGCTCGCAGTGATCTCACGGCTTTGTGTGGTACGGGTTTAAATTTACTGATCTGTTCTCTGTATGCTACTAACTCAGTTTTCCAAGTGTGTAGTGTTGCCATAAGAATGCACACACTGCAGATAGTACAGTACCATAAACGAATTTTATACACCTTGTCTGTCGTACACTATAATTTTCAAACGTATCGACCAAACAATTTCTGATTAGCATTTAAGTCCCAAAATACAACAATCTGTTTCTAGGAGTGAGTTGGTACAGTTATGCCAAAAGACCAGAGAAGCTGAGACACATGACATTAGTATTGCTTGATTTTCTCAAGTATGTTCTTTTCTTGATAGTACTCATTAAAAATGGCTTTTGACTATCTGAATTGCGTTTAATCCTTACATGAAATACAATGCAAGCAGCACATGTGAAGTCATCATATAGTGCAAACTGTATTGCACGTCACATACAAATTCAAACAATTTTACATTATTTTATTGTAAAGTTCATAAACTTACTTAAATTACTCTAGCGCAGTTAATAATGAGTCTGTCCTTGCGGCATAGAAATGTAGATTGTGCTTTAAAGTGACAGCAAAAAGTCTAGATATGTAGCATTCGATCTGTAAAACTCTGCATAAAGTTTTCCAATAATTGCTTATTGTTTGTTTTGTTCTGTATGTAGTCAGTGTCGATGTATGAAATGCAAATACTTTGCTTAAGTGAAATGTATACACTAGTCATTTCTGATGGTCATGGCACAGAGGGCAACTGGTGTAACTTTGTTGTCTTGCTTTTCTGTTAATGCCTTTCGGATACAAATGTAGATGAGCTCCCTAAATTGTTCAATAAAGTATTCATCTCAGTTTTCTGAACATTTTAAACAGTACATTTAGCTTTTTGTTTGAAAAAAAGTTACTTTTACGATGTTGGCTCGATAACAGAAAGCGTTCATTAGAAATGTTGCCCCGATAATGGAAAAGTACCCTTTTTTCCTATTACTACATCTTTATCTAGGGCGGGCAAACTCAATCTGGAGTATCTAGGAGAGGGGAATTGTGGGTAGGTTCTTAGCTGAGAGTTTTTGGCTTGCGTGAGCTGGGAAACGCCCGTATCGGTTCCGAGGATGGAACCGAGGTCCTAACAGTAAAGAATGAATAAACATTTACAACTCAGATGGAACATTATGCTAAGACCTAACTTATTTTTATGTTTATTCAGAGATACAGAACCAATAAACATCATGCGCAGGATGTTGGGTGGGGTTTGGGCAGTCCTTACTAATGCACATTTGGTATGGTAGTGTTCTAATACAAAGCCATCATTTGAATCAGGTGCTTCAAGAGTTTGTGGCAAAAACATCCAGTTATCCATTTAGCTCACAAATATTATTTTCCCCCTGCAACCTGTGTATATAAATGTTTGTGGCAAAGACAGCCACTTATCCATGTAGCGAAAAAATATTATTTTTCCCCTGCGCTTTTTGCAGGGAAGACACCTGTGTAACTCCGAGATAGCACTACTTTGAGGAAGCAGGTAAATAATTAGTTATGTATTCACCATAACGTCAGATGTATGTGGTCCATCTCACCTACATTCTTAACTGATGGGTTCAGAACCGAGAATCGGCTCAGACTCGGCCGCTATTTACTAGCTCGAAGTCTCTAATTGGCTGGGCTAGCCCTAGTATCCCAAGATGCACTATGCCCAAACCCCCAGATCTTGTTTGCCAACAATATAACAGAGTGACATACACAACCTCCTAGAAATAACACAAGGAGGAAGAGAGAAAAAATAACATCCTCAGAAGGGTCTTAGAACATAATCTCCTCCAGGTCCAACAAGTCGGGGGACGGTGGGCGGGTACGTAAGAATGTAGGCGAGATGGACCACATACATCTGACGTTATGGTGAGTACATAACTAATTGATGTAATGTGGTCCTATCTCGCCACATTCTTAATTGATGGGACAGCGTCCCTAGCACCTACATTCTGGGAGGCTCACTGACAATACTCCTGAGCACCCTGGAACCAAAGGAAGCCCGGTCTCTAGACACCAAATCAAGCTTGTAATGAGAAACAAAGGTGTGCGGAGAGGACCAGGTGGCCGCAGCACAGATGTCATCCAAGGAGAGCCTAGCATGATAAGCTACTGATGTAGCCATGGCCCTGGTAGAATGAGCCTTAACTGGGAAAGGTAAATCTCTGCCTGCTGATGCATAAATAAAGGAGATACAGTCCTTAATCCATTTAGCAATAGTACCTTTAGTCACAGGGCTACCATTCTTGTTCTCTGAGAAGGACACAAACAATTGATCCGATTTCCTGTGGGGTTGTGTCCTGTGCAAATAAAACCTTAGTTGTCTATGAACATCCAACTGGTGGAATTTGAATTCCGCTTCATTTGAAAAGTTTGGAAAGAAAACTGGTAACTCAATGGATTGGTGAAGACAAAAGGTAGAAGATACCTTAGGAAGGAAGGAGGGGTTGAGTATCAAGGAAATCCTATCCTTATGGAAGACCAAATACGGGGGCTTTATGGAAAGGGCCTGAAGCTCCGATACCATCTTGGCTGAAGTAATGGCAACCAGAAAGGCTGTCTTCCAAGACAAATATTTTAATCCACAAGTGTCAGCCGGTTCAAAGGGGGCAGAAGTTAAGGTTTGAAGCACCAAGCTTAAATCCCATGGTGAAACTGGTTGTGACAATGGCGGACGGAGCAACCAGGCTCCTTTCAGGAAGGATTTACAAAGTTTATGGCCCATAAGAGAAGGCTCATGTGAGACGTGAAAGTTAGAAATGGCCGCCAGCTGTACCTTAATAGTAGAGGTAGCGGAACCCTGTTTAAAGAGCATAGCCAAAAAATCTAATACCACCGACAAGGGGGCTGTGAAGGGATCTAGATTGTGTGCTACAGCCCAGATAGCAAATCTTTTCCATTTGCTAGAGTATAGTTTTCTGGTAGATGACTTGTGGGAGGATGACAGAATATGCAACACCTCAGGTAAAAAGGAATGTAGTCTAACTAAGGATGGAAGTGGAGCAGCCACGCTGTCAAACCTGAGGGTTCGTAGGGATGGATGGAACTAACCCGACTGATGAGTCAATAGGTCTGGTACTGGTTCCAGAGTCCAAGGGCCGTCCACTGTATAATTCTGAAGAAAGGGGAAACAAACTTGACGAGGCCAGTATAGTACGATAAGAATCATCTTGCTTCCAAAGGAAGCTGCCTTCTGAATCACTCTTGATAATAGAAGGAACAGAGGGAAGGCATAGAGCAGACCTGGGGGCCAATCGTGGGCTAGGGCATCCCTGGGTGACTCCCCCGGGGGGAGGGATCAGAGTGAAGTACCTGCTGCACTTGGCATTGAGGGGGCTGGCAAACAAATCGCAGCAAGGTTGACTCCACCTGGAGAAGATCTGAGTTGCAACTCGGTTGTTCAAGGACCACTCGTGAGGCATCAGAATAGCTCTGCTTAGCCTGTCTGCTATCACATTGGACTTCCCCAGAATGTGCATTTACACTAGAAAGCATTGGAAAGACACCGCCCAGTTCCACACTCTCATGGCCTCTCTGTAAAGGGGATAGGACCTGGTTCCACCCTGCTTGCTTAGGTACCAGACGACTGACATGCTGTTGGAAAGAATAGCAATCGTCCCCTTGGGAAGAGAGCTCTGAAGTGCTTGCAATGCTAGAAGCACTGCTGTCATTTCCAGGACATTGATGTGCAAGTGTACCTCATGATCTTGCCATGTGCCTTGGACTGTTCTGCCCAGATAATGGCCACCCCAACCTATCTGGGAAGCGTCCATGGTCACCGTGGCGGTAGGAGACAGGGGGGTCAGTGGTCTCCCTATGTCTAGATTGGATGACTGAAGTCACCAACGTAGGTCTTGTCAGCATTGTTCCGTGATGAGAATGGGATAAGACAGAGGAAACTCCTGAAAGGACCACTGGACCAAGACCAGCCACTGGAGGATCCGCATATGTAGCCTGGCTAGCGGTACTAACATGATGGTAGCTGCCATGGACCCCAGTAGTTGAAGAGCAAGTCTGACTTGGACTTTCTTGAGGGGTAGTAAGGCTAACACCTGGGCCTGTAGCACTTTGATTCTTTCCGTTGGAAGAAAGGCTCTCATTTGGACAGAGTCTAGCTCTGCGCCGATAAATGCAACATGCTGCGATGGCCGCAACACAGATTTTTCCCAGTTGAAGGTAATCCCTAGGTATTGGCCCAATGTGATGGTAGCCTTTGTGGCTCAAACAAGTAGATGCCTGGAGGGGGCGGTGAGAAGCCAGTCGTCCAGGTAAGGAAAAACCTGGAATCCTTGACGTCTCAAGTGGGCTGTCACCACTGCTAAGCATTTGGTAAACACCCTGGGGGCTGTGGTGAGACCAAAAGGCAAAGCAAAAAACTGGTAGTGACTGGCTCCCAGCCAGAAGTGTAGGTGACTCCTGGATGCCTTGTTTATCTTGATGTGGTAATAAGCATCCTTCAGATCTATGGAGCACATCCATACTCGTTTTTCCAATAAAGGGAAAAGGACTGAAGAGTGACCATTCAGAACTTGGGCTTCAGTACAAATCAGTTTAAAAGGCTGAGGTCCAGAATGGGCCTCAGGTCCCCTGTCCTTTTTGGCACCAAAAATAATCTTGAGTAAGTTCCTGATCCGATCTGGTCTGAGGGGACTGGTTGGATGACTCCTTTTTCCAGCAGCTTTGAAACCTCTAGCGCTGCTTGATCTCACTGACTGGGTGGAACGTCTGGGATTTTTCTGGACAGGGAGAGAAAAAACACAGAAAAAACATAAAAATAGATATCATCCAGAAAAACCACCAGCACGGGAGGCAGGAAAATGAGGTGAAAGGAAGATCCTTTAATCCAACAAAATATACATTCTGGTACCTCGGCAATTCGCCTTCATGGAACATTTACCATGTACATACATCTTCCTTTTATATACTTATCAGTCAGTCAATTAATCTATTTCACATTGTCAATTATATCATTATTCAATTCATTTATCTAAGAACATAATCTCCTCCAAATCCAACAGGTCGGGGGACGGTGGGCGGGTACGTAAGGATGTAGGCGAGATGGACCACATACATCTGACGCTATGGTGAGTACATAACTAATTGATGTAATGCGGTCCTATCTCGCCACATTCTTAATTGACGGGACAGCGTCCCTAGCACCTACATTCACGGAGGCTCACTGACAATACTCCTGAGCAACGTGAAACCAAAGGAAGCCCGGGCTCTAGACATCAAATCAAGCTTGTAATGAGAAACAAAGGTGTGCAGAGAGGACCAGGTGGCCACAGCACAGATGTCATCCAAGGAGAGCCTAGCATGATAAGCTACTGATGCAGCCATGGCCCTGGTAGAATGAGCCTTAACTGGGAAAGGTAAATCTCTGCCTGCTGATGCATAAATAAAGGAGATACAGTCCTTAATCCATTTAGCAATAGTACCTTTAGTCACAGGGCTACCATTCTTGTTCTCTGAGAAGGACACAAACAATTGATCCGATTTCTTGTGGGGTTGTGTTCTGTGCAAATAAAACCTTAGTTGTCTATGAATATCCAACTGGTGGAATTTGAATTCCGCTTCATTTGAAAAGTTTGGAAAGAAAACTGGTAACTCAATGGATTGGTGAAGACAAAAGGTAGAAGATACCTTAGGAAGGAAGGAGGGGTTGAGTCTCAAGGAAACCCTATCCTTATGGAAGACCAAATACGGGGGCTTTATGGAAAGGGACAGAAGCTCTGATACCATCTTGGCTGAAGTAATGGTGACCAGAAAGGCTGTCTTCCAAGACAAATATTTTAATCCACAAGTGTCAGCCGGTTCAAAGGGGGTAGAAGTTAAGGTTTGAAGCACCAAGCTTAAGTCCCATGGTAAAACTGGTTGTGACAATGGCAGACAGAGTAACCAGGCTCCTTTCAGGAAGGCTTTACAAAGTTTATGGCCCATAAGAGAAGGCTCATGTGAGACATGAAAGTTAGAAATGGCCGCCAGCTGTACCTTAATAGTAGAGGTAGCGGAACCCTGTTTGAAGAGCATAGCCAAAAAATCTAATACCGCCGACAAGGGGGGCTGTGAAGGGATCTAGATTGTGTGCTTCAGCCCAGATAGCAAATCTTTTCCATTTGCTAGAGTATAGTTTTCTGGTAGACGTCTTGTGGGACGACGGCAGAATATGCAACACCTCAGGTAAAAAGGAATGTAGTCTAACTAAGGATGGAAGTGGAGCAGCCCCGCAGTCAAACCTGAGGGTTCATAGGGATGGATGGAACTGACCCGACTGATGAGTCAATAGGTCTGGTACTGGTTCCAGAGTCCAAGGGCCATCCACTGTATACTTCTGAAGAAAGGGGAACCAAACTTGACGAGGCCAGTATGGTGCGATAAGAATCATCTTGCTTCCCAAGGAAGTTGCCTTCTGAATCACTCTTGATAATAGAGGGAACAGAGGGAAGGCATAGAGCAGACCTGGGGGGCAATCGTGGGCTAGGGCATCCTTGGGTGACTCCCCCGGGGGGGGGGAATCAGAGTGAAGTACCTGCTGCACTTGCCATTGAGGGGGCTGGCAAACAGATCACAGCAAGGTTGACCCCACCTGGAGAAGATCTGAGTTGCAACTCGGTTGTTCAAGGACCACTCGTGAGGCATCAGAATAGCTCTGCTTAGCCTGTCTGCTATCACATTGGACTTCCCCGGAATGTGCATTGCCACTAGAAAGCATTGGGAAGACACCGCCCAGTTCCACACTCTCATGGCCTCTCTGCAAAGGGGATAGGACCTGGTTCCACCCTGCTTGTTTAGGTACCAGATGACTGACATGCTGTCAGAAAGAATAGCAATCGTCCCCTTGGGAAGAGAGCTCTGAAGTGCTTGCAAAACACTAGAAGCACTGCTCTCATTTCCAGGACATTGATGTGCAAGTGTACCTCATGATCTTGCCATGTGCCTTGGACCGTTCTGCCCAGATAATGGCCACCCCAACCTATCTGGGAAGCGTCCGTGGTCACCGTGGCAGTAGGAGACAGGAGGGTCAGTGGTCTCCCTATGTCTAGATTGGATGACTGAAGCCACCAACGTAGGTCTTGTTGGTATTATTTCATGATGAGAATGGGATAAGACAGAGGAAACTCCTGAAAGGACCACTGGACTGAGACCAGCCACTGGAGGATCCGCATATGTAGCCTGGCTAGCGGTACTAGCATGATGGTAGCCGCCATGGACACTAGTAGTTGAAGAGCAAGTCTGACTTGGACTTTCTTGAGGGGTAGTAAGGCTAACACCTGGGCCTGTAGCACTTTGATTCTTTCTGTTGGAAGAAAGGCTCTGATTTGGACGGAGTCTAGCTCTGCGCCGATAAATGCAACATGCTGTGATGGCTGCAACACAGATTTTTCCCAGTTGAAGGCAATCCCTAGGTATTGGCCCAATGTGATGGTAGCCTTTGTGGCTCAAACGAGTAGATACCTGGAGGGGGCGGTGAGAATCCAGTCATCCAGATAAGGAAAAACCTGGAATCCTTGACGTCTCAAGTGGGCTGTCACCACTGCTAAGCATTTAGTAAATACCCTGGGGGCTGTGGTGAGACCAAAAGGCAAAGCACGAAACTGGTAGTGAATGGCTCCCAGCTGGAAGCGTAGGTGACTCCTGGATGCCTTGTTTATCTTGATGTGGTAATAAGCATCCTTGAGATCTATGGAGCACATCCATACTCGTTTTTCCAATAAAGGGAAAATGGACTGAAGAGTGACCATTCAGAACTTGGACTTCAGTACAAATCAGTTTAAAAGGCTGAGGTCCAGAATGGGCCTCAGGTCCCCTGTCCTTTCTGGCACCAAAAATAATCCTGAGTAAGTTCCTGATCTGATCTGGTCTGAGGGGACTGGTTGGATGACTCCTTTTTCCAGCAGCTTTGAAACCTCTAGCGCTGCTTGATCTCTTTGACTGGGTGGAACGTCTGGGATATTTCTGGATAGGGGAGGGGGTGTAAGAAAGGGAATGGTGCAACCTTCGGTAATTATTCAGAGCACGCATTGATCCTGAGTGATACTTTCCCAGGCTAGAGGATGCCTTTTAAAATGGCCTCCGACTGGCTCCGGAGTAGCACAGTCGGGCAGTCCCTCAGGGACGTTGGTAGGAGGATCCACAAAATGATTCACGGTCTCCTGAGTTGCGGGGGCCTCCTCTGCCTCTAGGGCGGCACCTTCGGAAGTAATTCCACCCTCCTCTGCCCCTGGAGGGGGGTCACCATGCTCGACGGGGAAAGACTTCTGAGACTTCCTGAACCACATCTTGCCTCCCCTCCGTGCCTTGGGATAAGGCCTAGAGGGAGGCAAGAAACGGGCCCCTAGGCAGACAAAGTCTTATCCTCCCGCTCACATCTGGTGAGAGTGTCTTTCACTTTGGGTCCAAAGAGGGAGGACCCATCGAAGGGGGTGTCAGTGAAGGAAGACTTGAAGGCTTCCGCGAAGTGACACAGGCACATCCAGGCTTACCTCCTGAGGGCTACGGCTGAGCTAGCTGCCCTACCTGCTCCTTCGGCTGCATAGGATATGAGCCTCATGGACAAATTGACAATAGAGGAAAGGGTAGACAACTGGGCGTTGACAGTCTGATTCACCACCTCAGGCAAGTTACCTGACAGGGTATCTCCCAATTCTTTAAGGAGATCCCTTTGGAGCCTAGTAAAGTGGCAAAGATAGTTCAACGACCACAAAGTAAAGGTCGCTGAAGACAGGGTATGCTTCCCATACCGATCTATACTCCTGGACTCCTTGTTAGGAGGATGAACGGAAGCAGAAGCCTCTGCAACTTCTTGCTGAGTGGCAGATGCTACCACCATGGCATCTACAGGAACTCCTTTAGTTAGGAACTCTTTCTCCGGGGGTGCACACAGAAACTTGTTTGGGCGGCTGGGCACCGGTTCCACAGAGTCAGGGTGTTCCCTAACTCTTCGACAAATAAGGTCTAACAATTTGTCGAAGGGCGGAGACACCCAGGAGGTGGAAGGTTGGGCTCCGAAGGCTTTGAGGAGGACCGACTCATCCTCAGATGGGGATTTGGAAGGCCAGTCGCCTCTCTGCCTTAAAATCTCCAGAATATCGGAGAATGAGACATCACCGGAGGATGACTTGGGGACCCCTCTGCGTCATCGAGGTCAGTATCAGAAGTGATGGACTCATTCGGGGAGTCAACGTGCTTCCTCTTGCACGACTTCTTTCTGGGAGGCTCCTCAGGTGACAAATCTGAAGAACCCTTAGAAAGCTGGGGGCCACATATGGAAGTATCCTCAAGCCTTCAAGTCCCGCTGGCATCAGAGGCTCCAGCCGCAGTGTCAAAGGAAGCAGTAGCTGATTCGAGTGAAGTCACTGAAGACCTGGCCAGTGCGCTCCTCAGGGCCTCGAATGCGGGTCCACTGGAATCCGAGGACTGACCCATCTCCGAAACCACAATCGGAGTTGGGGTTCCCTTAGCCGAGGCACCAAGAGGGAGACTTGTAGCCGAGGGTTGAAGCCCCGATGTATCCCCCTCGGGTCCGACTGAGGAAACCCGGGTGCCACAACCAGAAGATGGAGTCGAAAAGGTTGGAGCCGAGGTCAGAGCCGAAAGGCCTAACGGGGGTATCGGCGCCGACCCCAGGACCTCACTCAATGCAGAACACCTCGGCTCCGACGACACAGAGGTGCTCGGAGGAGGAATAATCGGAACCAACAAGAGGGAAGGTTCCAGAGCCGACTGGGCTGGAGCGGAAAATAACCTGGCTAACACTGGCGCCTGAAGGAGCCTCTGCACCACTCTATCCACATCCGAATCTGATAACCTGGAAGACTTGGAGGACACAGAAGGTGGTTGAGATATCTTACCCAGAGAATCCAGGTTTAGACTAGCAGAAGGGCTCCGAATCGGCTCCAAGAGAATCGGAGCCGAAGCTGGCTCCAGTGTCACAGAAACCTCCTGCGGTGCCGATAACAATGGAGCCGAGGAAGCCGACTCAGACACAGGAATTCCTTCCCTAGGCTCCAAAGCCAATGGAGCCGAGGAAGGTGGAGCTGTCTTCAGTATCTTCTCCGATGGCTCAGAGGAACTAGACAGAGCCGGAGATCTCTTTTTTGGTTTAGATTTAGATTTTCCACTAGGGGAGGCAGACTCCAAAGCTTCTTCAAAGGCAGGTTTGACAAGGCCCCTGAGAATCAGTTTATTTTTCCTCTCTTGCAAGACTCTAGAACTAAAGGAGTGACAAACACTACAAGATTCTTGCAAATAAATGGCGCCCCAACAATACACACAGATGGCATGGCCATCTGTCAAAGACATCTTATAAGAACATTTGGCGCACTTTTTAAAACCAGAAGGCTTATGCTCCTTCTGATCTTTGCCTGACATGGTAATTCACAATAAACCACACACAAGATAAGGAAGGCAGGAGGAAGGGACTCTAACTTAAAAGTCCCAACAGAGTTAACAGACACAGGAGAGGGCTAAGGCCCTCTAACTTAAACGGGCCTAGCCTGTCAAACACAAGGATGCCACAAAAAAACTTAAACTAAGCTAGTTGAAGGAAGGAGCTCTAACTTAAATGCCCCTACATACGTAACAGACACAGGAGGGGCTAAGGCCCTCTAAATTAAATGGGCCTAGCCTGCCAAACACAAGGAATCCACAAAAACTAAAAAAATTAACTGAACTAGTCGCAAAACACAGGATAAAATCAACATAGCTGTAAGAACAGCTTTTGACAGAAAGTTTAGAAAAATAAGCTAAAAAAAAAACAGTTTAAATAAGGTACTTAGACACAGCCAAGCTCAAGACCACGTCTGTACACTACGAGCAGCAAACGAGATCTGGGGGTTTGGGCGTAGTGCATCTTGGGAAACTAGGGCTAGCCCAGCCAATCAGAGACTTTGAGCTAGTAAATAGCGGCTGAGTCGGAGCTGATTCTCGGCTCCGAACCAGTCAGTTAAGAATGTGGTGAGATAGGACCACATTACATCTACTCGATGTAATGTGGTCCTATCTCACCACATTCTTAACTGACGGGTTTGGAGCTGAGAATTGGCTCAGACTCAGCCGCTATTTACTAGCTTGAAGTCTCTGATTGGCTGGGCTAGCCCTAGTATCCCAAGAAGCACCACCAAACCCCCAGATCTCGCTTTGCTGCTGAGAGTACAGACGGTCTCAGCTTGGCTGTGGCTAAGTACCTTATTTAAACTATTTTTCTTAGTTTATTCTGTCTATTTTTCTGTCAAAAGCTGTTCTTACAGCTACGTTCAGTGTATCCTGCGAGTTGCGACTATTTTTAGTCAGTTTTTTGTTTTTGTGGATTCCTTGTGTTTTTGGCGGGCTAGGCCCATTTAAATTAGAGGGCCTTAGCCTCTCCTGTGTCTGTTACACCTGTAGGGGCATTTTGAGTTAGCACCCCTTCCTTTATTTAGTTAGTTTTCTGCAGAAACCTTGTTTTTCACGGGCTAGGCCCGTTTAAGTTAGAGGGCCTTAGCCCACCCACCCCCAGTCTAAGTCTGTTGGGAATTCAAGTTAGAGTCCCTCCCCCGCCCTTCCTTACCTTGTGTGTGTGTTTTATTGTATTGCCATGTCAGGCAAAGATCAGAAAGAGCATAAGCCTTCTGGCTTCAAAATGTGCGCCAAATGTTCTTATAAGATGTCCTTAACGGATGGCCATAACATCTGTGTGTATTGTTTGGGCACTATTCATTTGCAAGAATCTTGTAGTGTGTGTTACTCAGTTAGCTCTAGAGTCTTGCAAGAGAGGAAAAATAAATTGATTCTCAGAGGCCTTGTCAAACCTGCCTTTGAAGAAGCTTTGGAGTTGTCTTCCTCTAGTGGGAAGTCTAAGTCTAAACCAACAAAGAGATCTCTGGCTCCATCTGGTTCATCACAGCCATCGGAGAAAATAATGAAGACTGCTCCACCTTCTTCAGCTCCATTGGCTTCGGAGCTGAAGGAAGGGATTTCTGTGTCTGAGTCGACCTCCTCAGTTCCATTGTTATCGGCACCGCAGGAGGTTTCTATGACACTGGAGCCGGCTTCGGCTCCGATCCTCTTGGAACCGATTCGAAGCCTTTCTCCTAGCCTAACCTTGGATCCTCTGGGTAAGAGATCTCAACCACCTTCTGTGTCCTCCAAGTCTTCCAGGTTGTCTGATTCGGATGTGGACAGGGTGGTGCAGAGGCTCCTTCAGGTGCTTGTATTAGCCAGGTTATTTTCCGCTCCAGCCCAGTCGGCTCCGGAGCCTTCCCTCTTGTCAGTTCCGACTATTCCTCCTCCGAGCACTCCCATGTCATCGGAGCTGGGGTGTTCTGCATCGAGTGGGGTCTTGGGGTCGGCTCCGATACCTCCGTTAAGCCTATTGGCTCCGACTTCGGCTCCAACCTGTTCGATTCCATATTCTGGTTTTGGCACTCGGGTTTTCTCGGTCGGACCCTAGGGGGATACATCGGGGCTTCATCCCTCGGCTCCGAGTCTCCCTCTTGGTGCCTCAACTAGGGGAACCCCTTCTCCAATTGTGGTTTCGGAGACGGGTCGATCCTTGGATTCCGGTGGACCCGCATTCGAGGCCATGAGGAGTGCACTGGCCAGGTCTTCAGTGACTTCACTCAAATCAGCCACTCATTCCCTTGGCACTGCGGCTGGAGCCTCTGACGCCCCCTTATCAGTGGACAGCGGGGCTTGAAGGCCTGAGGATACTTCCATGCGTGGTCCCCAGCCTTCTGAGGGCCCTTCAGATTCCTCGCCTGAGGAGCCCCCCAGAAAGAAGTCGTGCAAGAGGAAGCACGTTAACTCCCCAAATGAGTCCATAATTTCTGATACCGACCTCGATGACGCAGAGGGGTCCCCTAAGTCGCCCTCCGATGAGGTCTCATTCTCTGATATTCTGGAGATTTTAAGGCAGAGAGATGACTGGCCTTCTAAATCCCCATCTGAGGATGAGTCGGTCCTCCTCAAAGCCTTTGGAGCCCGACCTTCTGCCTCCTGGGTTTCTCCTCCCTTCAACGAATTGTTAGACCTTATTTGTCGAAGGGTGTGGGAACACCCTGACTCCATGGAACCTGTGCCCAGCAGCCCAAACAAGTTTCTATCTGCACCCCCGGAGAAAGAGTTCCTAACTAAAGGAGTTCCTGTAGATGCCATGGTGGTGGCATCTGCCACTCAGCAAGAAATTGCAGAAGCTTCTGCTTCCATTCATCCTCCTAACAAGGAGTCCAGGAGTATGGATCGGTATGAGAAGCGTACCCTGACTTCAGCGACCTTTACTTTGCAGTCATTGAACTATCTTTGCCACTTCACTAGACTCCAAAGAGATCTCCTTAAGGAATTGGGAGATAACCTGTCGGGTAACTTGCCTGAGGCGCTGAATCAGACTGTCATCGCCCAGCTGTCTACCCTTTCCTCTATTGTCAATTCGTCCATGAGGCTCATATCCTATCCAGCCGAAGGGGCGGGCAGGGCAGCTAGCTCAGGCGTAGCTCTCAGGAGGCAAGCCTGGATGCACCTGTGTCACTTCGCGGAAGCCTTCAAGTCTTCCTTCACGGATACCCCCTTCGATGGGTCCTCCCTCTTTGGACCCAAAGTGAAAGACACTCTCACCAGATGTGAGCAGGAGGGTAAGACTTTGTCTGCCGTAGGGGCCCATTTCTTGCCTCCCTCTAGGCCTTATCCCACGGCACGGAGGGGAGACAAGATGTGGTTCAGGAAATCTCAGAAGTCTTTCCCCGTCGATCATGGTGACCCCCCTCCAGGGGCAGAGGAGGGGGGTATTACTCTGGAAGGTGCTGCCCTAGAGGCGGAGGAGGCACCCGCAACTCAGGAAACTGTGAATCCTTTCGTGGATCCTCCTACCAACGTCCCTGAGGGACTGCCCGACTGTGCTACTCCGGAGCCAGTCGGGGGCCATTTTTCGAGGCATCCTCAAGCCTGGGAAAGTATCACTCAGGATCAATGGGTGCTCTGAATAATTACCGGAGATTACACCATTCCCTTTCTTACACTCCCTCCCCTATCCAGAAAAATCCCAGACGTTCCACCCAGTCAAAGAGATCAAGCAGCGCTAGAGGTTTCAAAGCTGCTGGAAAAAGGAGTCATCCAACCAGTCCCCTCAGACCAGATCAGATCAGGAACTTACTCAAGATTATTTTTGGTGCCAAAAAGGACAGGGGACCTGAGGCCCATTCTGGACCACAGCCGTTTAAACCGATTTGTACTGAAGTCCAAGTTCCGAATGGTCACACTTCAGTCCATTTTCCCCTTATTGGAAAAAGGAGTATGGATGTGCTCCATCGATCTCAAGGATGCCTATTACCACATCAAGATAAACAAGGCATCCAGGAGTCACCTACACTTCCGGCTGGGAGCCAGTCACTACCAGTTTCGTGCTCTGCATTTTGGTCTCACCACAGCCCCCAGGGTGTTTACCAAATTCTTAGCAGTGGTGACAGCTCACTTGAGACGTCAGGGATTCCAGGTTTTTCCTTATCTAGACAACTGGCTTCTCACTGCCCCCTCCAGGCATCTACTCGTTCGAGCCATGAGGGCTAACATCACATTGGGCCAATACCTAGGGATTACCTTCAACTGGAAAAAATCTATGTTGCGGCAATCACAGTGTGTTGCATTTATCGGTGCAGAGCTAGACTCCGTCCAAATGAGAGCCTTTCTTCCAACAGAAAGACTCAAAGTGCTACAGGCTCAAGTATTAGCCTTACTACCCCTCAAGAAAGTCCAAATCAGACTTGCTCTTCAACTACTAGGGTCCTTAGCGGCTACTATCATGCTAGTACCGCTAGCCAGGCTACATATGCGGATCCTCCAGTGGCTGGTCTCGGTGCAGTGGTCCTTTCAGGAGTTTCCTCTGTCTTATCCCATTCTCATAACGGAACAATGCTGACAAGACCTACGTTGGTGGCTTCAGTCATCCAATCTACACATAGGGAGACCTCTGACCCCCCTATCTCCTACCGCCATGGTGACCACGGATGCTTCTCAGATAGGTTGGGGTGGCCATTATCTGGGCAGAATGGTCCAAGCCCATGGCAAGATCACGAGGTACATTTGCACATCAATGTCCTGGAAATGAGAGCAGTGCTTCTTGCATTGCAAGCACTTCAGAGCTCTCTTCCCAAGGGGACGATTGCTATTCTTTCCGACAGCATGTCAGTCGTGTGGTACCTAAACAAGCAGGGTGGAACCAGGTCCTATCCCCTTTGAAGAGAGGCCATGAGAGTGTGGAACTGGGCGGTGTCTTCCCAACGCTTTCTAGTAGCAACGCACATTCCGGGGAAGTCCAATGTGATAGCAGACAGGCTAAGCAGAGCTATTCTGATGCCTCACGAGTGGTCCTTGAACAACCGAGTTGCAACTCAGATCTTCTCCAAGTGGGGTCAACCTTGCTGCGACCTGTTTGCCAGCCCCCTCAATGCCAAGTGCAGCAGGTACTTCACTCTGATCCCCCCCTGGGGGAGCCACCCAGGGACACTCTAGTCCACGATTGGCCCCCAGGTCTGCTCTATGCCTTCCCTCCGTTCCCTCTATTATCAAGAGTGATTCAGAAGGCAACTTCCTTGGGAAGCAAGATGATTCTTATCGCACCATACTGGCCTCGTCAAGTTTGGTTACCCTTTCTGCAGAAGTATACAGTGGATGGCCCTTGGACTCTGGAACCAGCACCAGACCTATTGACTCATCAGTCGGGTCAGTTCCATCCATCTCTACGAACCCTCAGGTTGACAGCGTGGCTGCTCCACTTCCATCCTTAGTTAGACTACATTCATTTTCACCTGAGGTGTTGCATATTCTGTCGTCCTCCCACAAGTCATCTACCAGAAAACTATACTCTAGCAAATGGAAAAGATTTGCTATCTGGGCTGAAGCACACAATCTAGATCCCTTCACAGCCCCCTTGTCGGCGGTATTAGATTTTTTGGCTATGCTCTTCAAACAGGGTTCTGCTACCTCCACTATTAAGGTACAGCTGGCGGCCATTTCTAACTTTCATGTCTCACATGAGCCTTCCCTTATGGGTCATAAACTCTGTAAAGCCTTCCTGAAAAGGAGCCTGGTTACTCCGTCCGCCATTGTCCCAACCAGTTTTACCTTGGGATTTAAGCTTGGTGCTTCAAACCTTAACTTCTACCCCCTTTGAACCGGCTGACACTTGTGAATTACAATATTTGTCTTGGAAGACAGCCTTTCTGGTCGCCATTACTTCAGCCAAGAGGGTATCGGAGCTTCAGGCCCTTTCCATAAAGCCCCCTTATTTGGTCTTCCATAAGGAGAGGGTTTCCTTGAGACTCAACCCCTCCTTCCTTCCTAAGGTATCTTCTACCCTTTGTCTTCACCAATCCATTGAGTTACCAGTTTTCTTTCCAAACTTTTCAAATGAAGCGGAATTCAAATTCCACCAGTTGGATATTTATAGACAACTAAGGTTTTATTTGCACAGGACACAACCCCACAGGAAATCAGATCAGTTGTTTGTGTCCTTTTCAGAGAACAAGAATGGTAGCCCTGTGACTAAAGGTACCATTGCTAAATGGATTAAGGACTGTATCTCCTTTATTTATGCATTAGCAGGCAGAGATTTACCTTTCCCAGTTAAGGCTCATTCTACCAGGGCTATGGCTGCATCAGTAGCTTATCATGCTAGGCTCTCCTTGGATGACATCTGTGCTGTGGCCACCTTGTCCTCTCCACACACCTTTGTTTCTCATTACAAGCTTGATGTGGCGTCTAGACACCGGGCTTCCTTTGGTTCCACGGTGCTCAGGAGTATTGTCAGTGAGCCTCCCAGAATGTAGGTGCTAGGGACGCTGTCCCATCAGTTAAGAATGTGGCGAGATAGAACCACATTACATCAGTTAGTTATGTACTCACCATAACGTCTGATGTATGTGGTCCATCTCGCCTACATTCTTACGTACCCGCCCACTGTCCCCCGACCTGTTGGACTTGGAGGAGATTATGTTCTTAGATCCTTCTGAGGGTGTTATTTTTTTCTCTCTTCCTGCTTGTGTTATTTCTAGGAGGTTGTGTATGTCACTCTGTTATATTGTTAAGATCTGGGGGTTTGGGCGTGGTGCTTCTTGGGATACTAGGGCTAGCCCAGCCAATCAGAGATTTCGAGCTAGTAAATAGCGGCCGAATCGGTGATTCTCGGCTCCGAATCCATCAGTTAAGAATGTAGGTGAGATGGACCAGATACATCTGGCGTTATTGTGAGTGTAGGTAGACCAGGTTGGGGACACCTGGGTGGTGTGGGGGGCGCTGTGGAGCCCTTTTGCCTAGGGCACCAGCTGACCTAAGGCCGCTGCTGGGTGAGTACATATTAGGCAAGTCTATCACTATGGCCACGCCCATTCCTGCGCAAAACGGCTGAGTAAAACATCGTCTTTTAAATTACAAACATTACTGGACTGTTTTATTCTAGAGATTAGAATCAACTTGTGTCTCGCCATTACTCAGCAGTTTATTGATATACGCACTGCCAATCGGCGATCAGCAGCTACCTAGCATAACACCTACATAAGTTACAGGATTCGTAGTTCTTAACAGTAGTCAAGTTATGAGCGACGCGGTTTATAGTTCTTGGCTATTTACTTTAATACGCGTTACAAAGCCAGGCATAAGTATTGACTCATTTAAATGTTGATGCTGTCAATAGACTAAGCGATTTTTTTGTGTATATTTTAGCAGTAAAAGTAGTATTTAATGATTTATTATTTACTGCCAGCTTTCAGTGGTTGCTCCAATTTCTGTTCTGTCTGTAATTCACCATATTTTGTCAAAAATAACCAGCTTTAAGAATGAATGTGCAAATGTATACGCCAACGGGAATTACAGTGATAGTAAAGAAGTATACTAACCAGCGCAGTACCTAATAGTTAAACCACCATAAATTGAGACGTTTTCGTTGCTATAGAAACGTAGTATCACTCATGTCTGTAATGATTCAAAAAAAATCAAGAAGTCAAAAATCCCGACGCGCCCCGCGAGACTGCGGAGTTTGTTGGGGGAAGGGGAGGGAATTCCGCCATCTTGGCAAAGAATAAAGCAAAAAAAGAAATCGGTATAGTAAAGATTTCTGTTACGCTATTGATAAAAGTGGATTATAGTTAAAAACAAGACTGCGAATTAAAAGGCACTTTCTGCTGTTTTCATTGCCCTGTTGTGAAATCGAACACTCCTCATACAAGGTAGGAGGAAGTTGGTCCTCTATTGGTGGCATTCAGTGCAGTAAGCTGAAATGCCAGCTTGAACACAGATGTACCTTATATCGATGCTGACAAAATTATCTGAGGGTGATCTGATTGATTTGGAGTAAGCAAGTTAGTTTAGGTTTTCAGCGTTCATGTGTTGATCGACTTTTCTTCGTAGTATATGCGATGTACATATTGATTGCTCTATGAAAGAGGGGACTATAGTACTACGAGCTTTTGAGTTGTTCTGGTTTATAGGCTGCCAATTTCTTTATTGTATGTGTCTTGTTGTCGTGGTGTAGGCTTTAAGGGAATTAGTTCATTTCACATATATGGGAAGTGAAAAGATACTGCTGTCAAGTGCTGATGTTGAGAGGTGGGTCTGTGTAGTAGATTAAACACCTCTACTCTCCCCTGGTAGCTAAATGACATAACATTTAGTAATCCAGACTGCTGTATTTTTTTCTATCCAGAATGTTTCTAGTATGATTGTGGTGTGTGCGCATTTGAATATGTGACAGATGTGTGCCTTTCCAAATTGCTCAGGTAAAATTATAGGCTGCATTTTTTTCTACACAATGTTTACAGTGTGTTGGTTGTATAGACCTCGTGAGGTTCTGAGCAATCTGTTGACGTTCCCAAATCGAGCAGGGAAAGATCTGTTGACAGTCTATCTTCATAAATTTTGAGTTGGACCCTCCCCCTTACAAAACAAAGTGGTGGTGCTTTTGAAGATAGATAAAATCCTTCGTAAATAAAAAGGATGTAGCTAACCGGGCAGAGTCTGTTGGGCAGCTCAAACTGGCAGAGCTACCAGCTAACAAGCATATGATGCATTTCTTTTCCTCAGTTGTAATGCATCTGGTTGAAGCTTGAGTGTCTGTCTGTTAATGCTCGACAGTAAGATGCTTGTATAAGGTTATGTCTAATATATGTCAAGCCCAGTTTGTATGTATATTTATTTTAATTTGTTGACTGGGTTTGTCCGACTTGGCTGAGTAGCCCTTTTTCAGCGGATGCCTGGGGAGAAAAGCTCCACCTGTTCTAAAGGTTATAATTTACAAAAATAAGTAAACAATCAACAACTGGTTTACAGAAAATTTTCAAAGCAACATATACTTGAAAAGCAAGGATTTACTACAGTAAACTAATGTCAGATTAAAAATCCTACATCATTCAGAAGGACTAACAATAGTTTTGTCATTGGACGTAAAATCTTACATTATGCAGATAAGAATTATGTAATGTGCTTAAGATATAGAAGTTAATGAGAGGCAAGGTTGACAGAGTTAGAGAAAGTTACATAGGTTAGGAGCAGATAGAGGTGTGCAGTTAGGGTTGTTAAGCTGTTTTAAGGGGGTGAGTACAGAGGCAGGGCCATTGGTTTAACAGGTATTCTTTAGTGGCTAGCTTGAACTGACTTAAGTTGCTTGAGTGACCTGATCTCTACTGGGAGTTTGTTCCATGCCTTGGAAGAATTATAGCTATAGAGGATACATCCTTTCTTAGTTTTGAGTTTGTGGATTTGTAGCAGATCTAGGTTAGAGCTCCGGAGGAATGTAGCAGGTGAATAGTGGGAGATGACGGATGATAGGATAGGACAGTAAGAAGGCTGATAAAGGATGGAGTGGATGATCTGTAGTTGAGGGAGAAGAAGCTGGTGAGGTGGTTCAAGCAAGTTAAGGTGTATGAGTGAGAGATGCTGATGTGACTTGTAAGTTTGATGTGCTGCAAATTTGGCTATCTTGTTGTAGGTAGATTCAAGTTTGGCAAGGAGTGTGGAGTTTAGGCAAGTAAGAATTTGAGAGCCATAAAATAGACTGGTGAGAAACTTTTTGTTGCAGTAGAGGAGCCCTAGTTTCTGCTGAGTTTCTTGATATAGTTAATGTGTGGATTGAATTTAAGTTGGTTGTCAGTGATTTATTTACATTTGTTTACCGGGAAATTTCGACTGGACGCAGGTCCTTTTTCAGCAGATGCCCGGGGAGAAAAGCTCATTGTGTACATGATAAATGGATACAAAGTTGTAGCAATAGTAAACAACATTACAGGTTGGCTTTTATACAATAACAAGATGTTAATTATCAACAGTATATGCAGTAAATGTTGCAATTTAAGATAGTTTCTTGTCGTTTTATAATATTAGTAACAAAGTTGTCAGACAAGATTTTAAAGTATGTAAAGACAATTAGCTAATTCTGGCTGTGGTTAGTAGTGGCAGTAGTATAGTTGGGTTAAGAGTCTTGGTTGGGTAAGGATGGGGGTGTTAGTCTGAATTAAAACAAGGACAAAGTCTGTGCAAATTTAAATGGAATTTGAGCTCAGTCTTGAAAAGACTGATGGAAGGTAGAGTACTTATAGAGGGTGGAAGATTGTTCCAAAGTTTAGATATGGTACATGAAAATATGGCTTCTCCTGCTGATTTTTTGGATTTTATGACAGTGAGTTGATTTTTGTTGCTTGATCTTAGGGGCCTAGTGGAGTGATAGAGTTGGAGAAGGGTTTGAAGGGAAGGGATGTTAAGGGGGTGGTTAATAAGTTTATGAGCGAGGGTAAGTTGATCAAAGTGAAGGAGTTGTGGGAGTTCTAGCCAGTTTAGTTCTTTAAGGGAGATGACACCAAGGAGTTTAGTGCGATGTGTGTGTTATTGAGGGACAGGATTGTGAAAGTGGATTTAATGTGGTTGTAGTTTTTAGGAAGAAAAGGCAGTAGCTTAGTTTTTTTGGGGGGGTTAAGGATAAGCTGGTTATCAGAGAGCCAGTTTTCTACTGAATTAAAAGAAGTCTGTGTTGTAGAGATAAGTTTGGAGAGTCAGCAGTAGTGGTGCTAATAGTGTCATCAGCGTGTTGGACCAGTGAATGTTTTATGAATATGGGATTACTTTAATCAAATTAACTATTGTTTTATGCCCGTCTGCTGCTTGCTTTTCATTTCCACTTTCTAGCGTTTGTCTTCTTTAAAGGTATGTCCTCCCATTCTGCTGTCTTCCACATTACTGCTGTGCTTTTTCCATTCTTCTTGAGCTGTACTTCTGTAATGTTTCCTTCATTTTTAATTTGCCCTCCCAATGCTGTCCCTCTGGTCTTGTCTCAAAAAGGGCTATTCTTAGCCTCTGTAGCCTGTTTTCATAGGACAGTTGAGCCATTCCAGTTATTTTAGTAACCTTCTTCACCCATTGTGCAGCAGCTTAATATATTGTACTTTAAATTGTGTTAAGATGTCTATACTGTTTCATGTGCAGGTAAAGAATGCTTCTGTGTTTCATTTAGCCTCTTGTCCCTTATCTGATTTGCTTTTACCCTTGAACCCTCGCCCACTATTCTTTGACATGCACTTCCTGCTCTTTGTTAGTGTACCACAGGGCCCAGCCACCCTGCCTTTGAAGTAGTAGTTTATTTGCTAATGAGTGTAAGTGAGCTGGTACGTGGACACTGACACTGTTCAGCTATGGACTGGGCCACTAGCAGAAGACTTTGAAAAGAATTTGTATTCTCTGTAAATGTCATTGTTCTTGAGCAATATACATATCAATGAAAATTGAACACTAAAAGCGTTTCCAGTTTATTTTTTATTAAATAAAATTGAATTGTTGTTCTAGTAGCTTATAAACTACTTAATTTAGTACATTTTTCCACTAACGTTTTCATCAGTATATAAAAGCCCAAGAGGACTGATGTAGATGTATTCACGCATGAAGTTAAGCTAAACTACCAGTTATGACCAGTTACGTATTTTGCATAAAATAATTTGAGCAGTAATTCTAACACTGAGGTGATCTAAAAGTAATTTCTATAGGGGGGAAGATAGAGTTGCAGCAAAATTATTTTAACCAGTGTTTGTTTAGTGCATGCAGTCATATTATTTCAAGTGATTTAATGGGTTAACCCTGAAAATAAAATAAAATAGTTCTGAGAATTCCTAACATTTTGAAGCAGCATGACCCAAGCGACTGGGGGGATTTGTTTGTAGAAAGTGTTTTTCTTTTAAAGTAAGGTCTTTTAAGTATGTTGATTTGGAAGTGATCTTTGTATGTATGAGAAAGCATTTGTGGTTAGTTTGTTGGCTAGGGATGGACAGCACCAAAAAAGAGAAGATTAAAAGTTAAAGGTCTGGCTGATACAAGAAGAAAGGGCACTCTAACCAGGGGTTTACCCAGTTGATGCTCTTCACTACATCTCTGTTATAGTAGCGTAAGCTGTATGGGACACATCCTACCAAGGATTGGATATCTAGCCAGCTTCCAAAGCTTTAGGGCATCTTCCATGTGCCTGTATGACCATTAGAGCTTGAGGGTGAGCTGGTTTAAAAACAGATAAACAGGCACAAAAGTCAGAACTTTGTTGCTGTTGAAGCAGTCTGTAAATCTTTCTGTCTGAAGTGACTTTGTAGGTTTGAAAGTTGGCTAGTTTATCATTAAAATGGGAGAGAAGTCCTCCTTTGGGGCCTGTTTGTGTGCGTTTTTGTTTTTCTATGAATTTCAGAGAAGGGGGTAGTGCTTTTATGTGGTCATAAGATACTCTATGAAGATCACCATTCGTCTTCATTTACATCCTGTAAACAAAACACTCAGTATTCTCCAATTTGTACATTTTTTTTTTTTAGTTTACATTTGTTGACCGGGATAGTCTGACTGAATGTATGTCCATTTTCAGCGGAAGCCCGGGGAGAAAAGCTCCACATTAAGGCAATTTGCAAGACCAAAATCTTGATCATATACAATACAGATGTCAGACAGGTAAAACATTTCAAATACAGGAACATTTATGTTACAGTAACATACCAACATACCCAACTTAAGTTAAAAATTTGAGTAAAACGATTAATAAAACAAATTTTTTTTTCTGAGGGTAACATTGTTTATAAAGTTTACCAAACCTTAGGAGGTGAGCTACTACATTAGGAATTAGAGAATATCAGAGCACCTGAAATAGCATGTTGAAGATAGATAGTAAAGAACGGTCTTGCTAGGGGAGAAAGTGTCAGTCAGGATTTGTGCATGGGCAAAGCCACTGGGCTTTAAGGAAGAATCTTAATTGCTTCTTGAAAAGTGGGTAGAAGAAAGGGCTGTTAGTTCAGTTGGAAGAGTTTTCCAAGAGTTACCAATAGAGTTTGAGAGCAAGCTATCTCCAGATTTGTTGTTGGACTTTAGGGTAGCTGCTAGTACCTTATTGGCTGATCGAAGGGTTGTTAGATTTTTATATGGGCAGATAAGGGTAGAGAGTATGGGTGTATCTGTGGGATGGTGTAAGATCTTGTGTATAGTAGTAAGTTGCTGGAAAAGAATCTGGCTTTGCAATTCCAGCCATCCTAACAATTTAAGATTTTGGCAGTGGTGGGTTTGAAAAGGGGCACCAGTGGCAAATCTAGCTATGTTATTATAGGATGTTTCCAACTTATGAAGATTATTTTTGGATGTTAGAATAGCTTGGGGATGCATAGAGAAGGGTGCAGGTTAAGTGAGTTCGGGCAATAGCAGTCCTAGCTAGAGGTGTGAGATAAGGTTTAAGTCTGTAGAGGAAACCAAGTTTTTTATTAACTGATTTAATGGTTAGTTTAGGTTATATGTGTCGAAGTTTAGATTATGATCAGTTGTTACACCTAAAAGTTTGGTGGTTGTGTCTGGAGTTATTACAGTACCATTATTAGATGTAATTGTGAAGTTGATAGTCGGAGACTTCTGAGTGGGAGAAAGTAGTACCAATTTAGTTTTTTGGGATTAAGGAGGAGACAGCATTGATGGAACCAGTTTTCAACTAAGGTAAATACTGCTTGGTACTCGAATGAAATCCAGCAGGTGAGGAGGCTGAACATATTAATGTCGAGTCGTCTGCATATTGTATGCAGGTGGTTTGTGGAAGGGAGATTTTCAGATCATTTATGAAAGTAGTGAAGAGGAGGGGTCCCATAATAGAGCCTTGTGGGACTCCCAAGAGTTATAGGGAGAAGAGTAGATAGTTTATTTTCCCAGAAGACTGCTTGTTGTCTATTTCCTAGGTAGGACTTGAACCAATTAAGTGTCTGGGTATCTAGTGAAAGTGATTTGAATGAGTTGTAATTGATGATTAACCATATCAAATGCTTTTGAGAGGTTAATAAAGAGTGCTGAGGACAGTACGCTGTTACGATTTTTATTAATGCAGTCAGAAAAGGATAGTAGAGCAGTTGTAGTAATACAGCTCTCCATAATTTTTGCTAAGGGGGAATGTAGGGCGGAAGTTTGAGAGTTCATTTGAGTTCCCACCCTTATGCAGTGGAATAATATGTGAGACTTTCCAGAGGGATGGGATGGAACTTTTTGTAATGGTTCTGTTAATTAAGATGGAAACAGAGTAGGCAAGCACTGCCATTTGAAGGTATTCAGCTGGGAGGAGGTCAGCTGATGGAGTGCATGGTTTAAGCTTAAGAAGTAGGGAGTGTATGAGAGATGTTGGGGCATACTGCAGTTGTAATACTTGGGGTAGGGTGGTTGGCATGGATGAGTCAGTGGTGGTAACAGGTGATAAGGTATTTGCTAAAGATTTAACAGTTTCTGAAAAAAAAATTGTTAAAAATATCAGCAATTTGGTTGGGAGAATTGTGAGTCAAGTTAGAGTGGGTAGGTGTTTTGGCTTGTCCAGGATGGAGTAATTTATTTAATCCTGACCGGAATTTTTGTGGGTTTAGATATTGAGTTTGTTGGAATTTAAGGTAATAGTTTTTTTTATCGAGGAATATTGATTTTTTTTAGTGGCATTTCTGAGCTGTCTAAAGTTTGAATGATCAATAGGGTCTTTGGTACTTCTCCATATATTTCAGATTTTATTTCTCAGTCTCTTTGTCTGTTGAGAGCCAGGGAGCAGGTTTGTTCCTAATTTTAATAGTACGAGAGGGGGCATGGTGCTCAAGGATTTTTAGGAATGTATTGTTAAAAACGGAAACCGCTTCACTGAGAGGTAGATATTTTAGGGGTGACCAATTGCAGGCTTTTAGCTCTGCTTGAAAGTTACCTAGGTTCAGGTTCTTTTGCTCCGGGTGGTTCTAAAGTTTAGCGGAGTGGGAATGGTGATCTTTTGTCTAGTTATAAAGGTAAGAGAGTGGTCACTAATATCAGGAAGTATGCCTATTTTGTAAGATTGGGGGTTATTGTTGACTAGTATCCAGTCTAAGGTAGTTTGTTGCTGGGTTTATGGGTTCTGGTAGGGTCGGTGATAGTTTGATAGAAGCCATAGAGATTAATGTGAGATGTAGGTGTGTCAGAAGTACAACAGTTCCAGTCAATATTAAAGTCTGCAAGGAGAGTAGGTTCTTGTGGGAATGATGTGGAAAGCCAGTTAAGGATATTTTCAAGAGTACTTATGTTGTTGCTTGAGGGGATGTAAGAGCAAATTATTAGCATTAATTTGGAGCTTAGATATTAAGATTTCAGCATTGCTAGGTGAGGGAGGTTGAGTGTTTTATTGAAGATACCTGTAGTTCATATTTAAACAATATCGCTATTCCCCCCATCCTTTTTGTTAGGACGGTCAATTCTAAGGATGTTGTAACCTGGAGGAATGATATCATTGTCTTTAACTGGTATGAGCCAGGTTTCTGTGAGACATGGATGTCAAAGGAATGTAAGTCTAGTAGGGCACAAAGTTGGGTAATTTTGTTATTTAAACTACAAATATTGAGGTGGGCAATGAAAAGAGAGTTTGAGGAAGAAGAGGGGGTATGGGAAATAGAGGTGAAGGAAGAATGGGAGTCAGGGAAGGTATTACCAGGCCCTGGGTTTGGGTGAATGTCGATGTGTAGTAGTAGGTACTGAGGATTGTGTGGAAGTTTTACTAGTTTAAGTAAAATAAGGTCTATTTTTCTGGTTTGGAAATATTTAATATGGTTTAATCTGTGAAACTGTGGGAGAAGGTAGGCTGATGAGGATGTAATGTTACTGTGGGTTTGTGAGGCTGATAGAAAGGGGAAGGTTGTTTAAAGGAGTGTTGAAATTGAAAGGCGCTTAGGAATTCATAGCCTGTGAGGCTATGAGATAGAAGTAGAGTGGAAAGAATTATGGGCAAGAGGAGGAAATTGGAGAGTTTTAGTAAGCCAGGGGTTAACATAATGAGAGAATGTGGGAATGTAAGTAATGAGAAAATAAGGGGTTATAGAAGGGCAAATATGAGGTGGGTTTGTTTAATGAGGAAAGTATAGATAGTGGAAGGTGTGAGTAAATTAGTAACAGATGGTTGAGTATGTAACGAGATATGTCAAGCTATTGGGTGATGTGGGGTGGGGGTGTGGCTTCTAGCAGTATAAGGATAGGTGCCCTGGGGATGGGTGGGAATTGGGGGTAGGGGAGCAGAGTGAGCTCGCAAGAGCAGTAAGGTAAATTCAGCCAAAAGACAATCAGCTGTCTTTCATGTTTGGCGTAATACAGAAGTAACTCAAGTGAAAACTTAGGAGCAGAGTTTTTACGCTTATCAGATATGTGTAGATGATTTAGTAAAACGAGAGTGAGGTTTTCATGTGCAGAGAGGGTATTAGAATTGTACTGAAATGCCAAAGAATGAGTGTAGGACCTGAGGGATAGTTAGTTTTAATGCTAGAATATAGTGTAGGTAAAGACTGCCACCTAGCAGCAAGAAGCTATTCCAAAGGTATAACATATAGGATGAGGGGACAAAAGGGCGGAGGGAGGAAGTGGCTTAGGGTCTGCGGTAGGCTACAAAATCTCACACCGGAGGGTTAACGAGCAGTTATAGGCACTACAGAAAGGTAGAAAAAGGTATACAAAATCTTAGTACAAGCTTTATGAAGCCAGGCAAGGAGCCAGCTTCAGGGGCATCTTCACGTTAGCAGGGGGTTATTCTTTAACTTTGCAGCAAGGGGGTTATTCTTTAACTTTGCAGCAAGGAGGGAAACACCCGGATGCACTTAAATGTATAAAAACTTTAGGAGTATGATAGTGCCTTTCTACATCTGGCTTTTTGATACCTCTGTAATTAAGCAGAAGTGGGTGGGGAGGTGTGCAGGTTCAAGGTGGGGGAAGGGATAGACACAAAGTAATGCAAGGTTGAGAGTCAGAAAAACTGGACTAAGCCAGCTGCTAAAAAGAAAACGGGAAAACCAAGCCAAGTTAATTGCAGGTCAGTGTGGTGCAGTATTTACCTAATAACTACAAATGTTATACTACTAATCTAGTACAGAGTGGTGAAAAGGACCACCACTTCTGCAGGGAAAAACAAAAGAAGTATGGGCTGCAGGTACATAGGTAAACTTTTTGCAAGATAAAGTAGTTTTAAGTAATTGATTTAAGAGTAGTATAGGAAGAGAGAAATCGGGGGGGGGCAGTAGTGTGCACACGTACAGTGAAAGGGGAAACGGTCTTCAGTTTGGAGGGCAGATTAAATACAACTCTAACATACACTAGTGTAGCTGAAAGCACTTTAGTGTTCCACCGACGCAGGGTCTCTCAGTGCAGGGCAATGAGGCCGCCTTGGGTTGAATGGAGGTTGGCCAAGAAACAGGATGTAATTTTTGCTGAGGGGACTGTAAGTAAAAAGGAAAATGAGGTAAATAGTAGGTCTGAAGTTTTAAAACAATCTGATTACCAAGTAACTGAGATAGAGAATGCAGGGGTGGAGCAGCATACCTTGTAAGAAATGGCACAATTCTTTGAACAACACAAAATGCAAGGATAGCAGGAAAAAAAAAACAAAAAGGTAACTGCAGTTGATACCAAGCTATTATTACATACACTACACTATTATGTATTTTTATAAAGGTTATGAAGACAAAAATAGTAACTACTAAGCTGCTACACACAATTTAACATTCTGCACTAAAAGTCAGTAATCAGTGGTGTGCTACAGAAACAAGTAACTACTAAGATGCTGCATTCTCCAGCTAACAGTCTGAAATAGCGATGTTATGCAGATACACAGTCAGTTGTATCCCACAGAGGTGACAATAACTTCTACTCTAATTGCCAAACAGGTTACTGATCTAAAAGTACACATAGCAGGTGACAGTATTCACATTAAATAACAGGTAAAAAGCTGCTTTATTCAATAAAGTCCCAATATGCTATAAATATTTTTTACTCAATGTTTTTACTCTTAAAAATCTATTATATATATAATATTTTTACTCTTAAAAATCTAAGAAGCAGGGATATTACCTTTACTGACAGAGAGTCAAAAATGAAAGGTACTTATGGACCAGGGTTCTAGCTCCTTGGGCTTTTTCTCCTTTGTTTTCCAAGAACAGTGTGTATGGGGATGTTTCACTTTCCACTCCAGCTTCTTCCTTGCCTTAGCCTTTGGAGGGTGACTCCTGTGGCCATTCCTGAACCCTTGTGTTATCTGGTTTCTTTCGACTCCTTTGGCTTTGTTGGTTGTGTCTGCATTGGGCAAGGAGAGCCAGTCTTGCCGATGTTGGAGGCAGGAGCTGCCATTATTCCTTTACAGGACCGTGCTTAGGAGTAGGATACCCATGGAGATGATTGCATGTCTGAGTGCTTCTTTTCATTAGACAGTCTGAGGGAGAGGAAGCACAAACTGAAGCATACATCTTCTCCTGTGTACCTTTCAGCTAAGGGGGGGTTGTTTGCCTTTTCATAAGGCTTAATTGAAGCCTTTCAGTCATAGCGCTTTATAAACAGGGAAAAGGTCACTTTCACCATTGGGTTATGATTCAGAGTCTGAGGTGCAGGAACTTGGCTTATATTATGCTTCACAAGTTTCTACTACAGAAAATTGGGAATCGGAGTCTGGAAACCTTTCCTCAGTTTCATCAACTGAAGAGTTTGACAGAATGGAGTTGTTAAAGTGGGATTGGAAAGAAATGTTAGAGATTCCGAAAAGATGTAATGAATTATATTCTCCTCAACCAGTGGCTTTTTCTTCTGTTCTAGCAGTCTTAGAGGATGCAGCTAGCCATCATCCTGATAGTCAGCCACCACCCCTTATGACATCTGATAAATGGTATAAAGTTCCACAAACACACAGATTTGAAAACCCAGTTTTGCTAGGATGTTCTGGTCCCCAAGGTTATCCTCTGTGTTCTTGTAGCTGATGAAGTGGTTTAGCTGATAGCAAAACACATGGAAGAATCCTGATGTGGTGGCTTCTGTCCCAAAGAGGCTAGATAGAATTCTCCTGCCTCTTAAAGATTACCTCTGCCAGTTGCAGATCCCCTTGGTGGTCTCTGTAGGGGTGTCAGACTAGGGCTGTCCATTCTCCTAATAGTCACAAGTGATTGCGGAATCGGGTGTTTTTGTCTTCTGTATTGTCTTTGAGCACATTAAACTATATGGTACACTTTGCAGTTCCAGGAAGAGCTAGCTAGTTAATTTGCTTCCATTCTAAAAAGGATTGCCAGGCTTCAAACCCAAGATTCCATTATAGTCCACGATGTCATCACTTAGTTATGTGACCCACAGTATTAAAGATGATTATGCCAGGGCAGTATGCGCAGAGCTGTCCGTTCTTCATCTTTGCTGTGCAGAATTTGCTGAAAAGTCTAAGGCTGACTTTTCCGTTATCGGGGCAACACTTTCAGTGAGATTGTTCAGCTGTTATCCAGTTCCTTCACATGTTTGTTAACCACATATCTCTAAACATTATTTGTTTTAATAATTTTTAAAAAAATAGGAGTTGTTTTTAATTTTTACACGCATTTTGCTAATAGATGTGTTAAGGTAGTAGATTACGGCTGAACGATCACGTTGAAAGTGCTGCCCTGATAAGTTACAAAGACAGAAAGTAAAAAATAAAAATACATAAAATTTGGAAAACCTGTCTTTTTTTTCAATAGTCATAATATGCCCTTGTAAGATGATAATATATTTGTACATCCTAGCAATGGTTATTTCCGTTGTCAGTGAAGCCTAGCTAAATCAGTACCTGAGGCTTTAAAAAAATGCTTGGTGCCAAACAGCTGTTCCGTGATTCTGATTGCATCTTTGTAGCTGCAAGATACCAACTAAGTTTAATTACAGATTTGGATTAGGACTTTATGAAGAATATGTTTAACAGTATGCATGTTACGGATAAATACATGTTTTATAGTATGCATATTATGGAGAAATTGATTTGTTTTATTTTGTACTACTCTTATCAGCCAAACACTTTAAATGCGGTTGCTGACCTCCATGTCTTTTTGATGTTAATCTTAACAAGTGTGTGTAAAATAATATGTTAAATATGTTAAGTTGTCAATCTCGCCTTCATTCTTGCTGGATGGGTTCAGAGCCCAACCTCGGCTCCGACTCAGCCTATTACTAAAGCTCGAGAGCTATTTTTACCGGCTTGAGGCTATCCTATGTCCCATAATGCTAGGCGTGATGTACCCTGATCTCGTTTGCCGCTTCAGCTACGAGGTTGCGTCTTTTTGCCGGCTCCAGGTTGTATTAATATTTTTTTCTTGTATTTAGTCAGCTTTTTGGGTTATAATCTTAGCAATAGTTTTTTTATAGTTACTACCCTATAGATCCCTGTTTAGAATTCCCTCTTAGGTAGTTTTTTTTATACAGTTTTCCCCTCTCTGAATAGTTAGGCCTTTGGCCAAACTTCTTCCATACATTTCTGTAGTAGTACATCCCTTTGTTTTTTTTCTGTAGATGTATGTGTGTGCCTAGTTAAATTGTGTTAAAAAGTGTGGGGTTTTTTTTGTTTATTTCTTGGTCAGTTACAACCTTTTTGTGTGTGTGTGTGTGTGTGTGTGTGTGTGTGTGTGTGTGTGTGTTGGCTGATTTGGACTAGACCTCCCAGAGTTGTCTTTTTCTGCCCGTCATCCTTGTTTCAGGATGTCGAAAGACACCGAGGTCTTGGGCTTCAAGAAGTGTGACTCGTGCTGTCAGAAGATGTCTCTGACAGACGGTCACACTTCTTGTGTATATTGCTTGGGCCCTCTGCACCTGCAGGACTCTTGTTCTGTCTGCCATGCGTTCAGTCCAAGAGTCCTGCAGGAACGCAGAAACAAACTTATATTGAGAGGCTTGTTAAAGCCTGAAGGTTCCCCGGGTAAACCTTCCAAGCCCGCCAAACCGTCGGCTCCATGTTCGGAGTCGTCGCTGAGCAGTGCTACTACTTCTACCACTGCATCAGTTCCGGCCGGAACCGATGATTTGAGGCCTCAGTCGGCTCTGACTCTGCTGTCGGAGCCGTCTTTGAGCAGAAAGCGTTCCAGGTCTCCTTCCCTGGAATCTGTCCATTCGGCTCCGAAGTCTCCCTTGTTATCGGAGCAGAGTCGCAGGTCCCATTCCTCTCGGGCTTCCAGGCTGTCGGACCATGACCTCGAGAGGGTGGTTAGCAGACTACTTAAGTCGCAGGCACTGGCCCAAGTGTTGCATAGCCCTCCTCATCAGGCAGTGGCTATCACTACTCCCTCTTCGATTCCTCCTCTGACTCTTCCTTTGAGTTCGGAGCCGGAGATCGTAGGGGTCGGGACCGTCGGAACGTCTGAGCCGATACCACTCCTTTCGGCTCCCTCGTCAGCTCCGATCTCTTCCTTGGAGGGATCCGGGTGCCTGGACTCCCTCGTCAGTTCCGAGGGGGCGAGTGGCATCGGACCCTTGTCCGACCCGTTCTCCCTCTCGGAGCCTCGGCGCAGGTGAGTTCGGCCCCAACATCGGCCTCGGAGCCGTCCCTCTCGGTGCCGGGAGGAGTCCTTGTCTCTTCAGAGCGGGGACTCCCTTCCCTGCCTGATAGGGGCGCCTTTGAGGTCATGAGGAGTGTGCTGGCCCCTGTGCCTGCTCCACGGTCGGCTCCTTTTGCTCCTCCCTCTATGGTGCCTGCTTCAGTCTCTATCCCCCCTTCCGATCCTGAGCGTGGAGAACCAACGCTACAGGTAGCCCCATTGGGTGTATCCTCCTCTTCGAGGCCTCCCCTGATCCTTCAGGGGAGCCCCCTCGAAAGAGAAAATGCACAGACTTGGATGACTCAGAAGGGTCCTCAAGGTCCCTCTGTGAGGATGTCTCATTTTCTGACATCCTGGAGATTCTTAAGCAGAGGGGAAACTGGTCTGCCCTTAACCCTTCTGAGGACGAGTCGGTGTACCTGGATGCGTTCGGTTCTTGCCCTTCCACCTCCTGGGTGTCTTCGCCTTTCGACCCACTCATGGATGTGGTGGCTCGAAAGGCGTGGACTGCTCCGGATACTATGGAACCAACTCCCCGGAGGCCTACAAAATTTATTACAGCCCCTTCTGACAAGCAGTACC
Source organism: Protopterus annectens (assembly GCF_019279795.1). NCBI lineage: Eukaryota > Metazoa > Chordata > Ceratodontiformes > Protopteridae > Protopterus > Protopterus annectens. The sequence goes on along the minus strand of NC_056747.1, from coordinate 455,944,513 downwards.
TGTCCATCCTCCTAATAAAGAATCTAGGACTATGGACAGATATGGTAAGCGGATGTTTTCCTCAGCAACCTTTGCTATGCGGTTGCTGAATTATTTGTGCCGTTTCACCCGTCTCCAGAGAGACCTTCTCAAGGAACTGGTTGATACCTTACAGGACCCATCAGCTGCGGGGTCTCAGGAAAAGATCAACTCTCAGCTGGGGACCCTAAACTCTATTGTCAACTCCTCCATGCGGCTCATTTCCTAAGCAGCCGATGGAGCGAGTAGAGCTGCAGGCACGGGCGTTGCTCTAAGGAGACACGCCTGGATGCAGCTTTGTAATTTTGCTGACTCCTTCAAGGCGTCCTTCACTAACACCCCATTTGATGGTTCTGCCTTGTTTGGACCTCAAGTGAAGGATACATTGCCAGGTGCGAGCAGGAAGGCAAGACTCTCTCTGCCGTAGGAGTCCATTTTTCTACCCCTTCTACCCCTTCTAGACCATACCCTAAGGGTCAGAAGGGTGGGAAAATGTGGTTCCGCAAACCTCAGGGAGTACTGCCTGACGCACGTGGTGAGCCTCCCTCCAGAGGCAGAGGAGGGAACAATAATAGATGCCGCCCAAGGGGCAGGGGGGGTTCCGCAGAATCAGGGTAGCAGAGAATCCTTCTCTGACAAACCCTTCCAGCACCCCTGAGGAGCTGCCCAACTGTCCAACTTCGGAGGCAGTCTGGGGAAGACTATCACTGTACCCAGAAGCCTGGCATTCCCTCATGCAAGACAATTGGGTACGGTCGATCATATCCGAGGGTTACAAAATTCCCTTTATTCATACCCCCATAACCGCCAAAAGGGCCCCTTCCAGACGTTCCACCCGGTCTGAGGGATCAAGCAGCACTAGAAATATCAAAGCTGCTAGAAAAGAGCCATCCAGCCAGTCCCAGCAGACCAGCAAGGATCCGGAGTCTACACCAAGTTCTTTTTGGTACCAAAAAAGACAGGGGACTGGAGACCTATTTTGGATCTCAGCAGGCTGAACAAGTCTGTTCAAAGAACGAAATTCCAGATGGTCACGCTTCAGTCCATTCTACCCTTCCTGGGCAAAGACAATTGGATGTGCTCTATAGACCTTCAGGATGCGTACTGTCATATCAAAATGAACAGGCGCTCCAGGAGGTTTCTCCGCTTCCGGCTGGGAGCCAGTCACTACCAATTCAGAGCCCTGCCCTTTGGCCTCACCACAGCCCCCAGGGTGTTTACCAAATGTATGGCAGTGGTTGCGGCTCACCTGAGACAAGGATTCCAGGTGTTTCCATACTTAGACGACTGGCTCCTTACTGCCACCACCAAGCGTCAGCTACTCCATTCCAGAGATTATACCCTCCAAATTTGCAATGAGCTAGGTATCTCTGTAAACTCTGAAAAGTCTGCCTTGTCGCCTTGTCAATCTATTACCTTCATAGGCGCCGTTTTAAACACTGTGGATCTGTCAGCAAAACTGCCTGTATAAAGGTTTTCAGACATTCGCGTTCATGTTCAAATCCTACTACAAGAGAGCAGAGTCCAGGCTAGATTCGTACTAAAAAACCTAGGTCTCATGGCAGCAGCTATCACATTACTCCCCCTAGCTCGCTTTCACATGCGGATCCTGCAATGGATGCTGTTTTCCCAGTGGTCCTTTCAACAGCTTCCAATGTCACACAGCATTCTAATCACTCAGTCATGCAAAAGGCACCTTTCATGGTGGATGGTCTCCCCTCAGGTTCTTCGGGGCAGACCCTTTGTCCTTCCTCCTCCTGTGGCTACTGTGACAACGGATGCCTCCCTGATCGGGTGGGGGGGCATTTTCAGGGCAGGACAGTCCAGGGCACATGACAGCCTTTCGAAGGCCACCTGCACATAAATGTCTTGGAAATGAGAGCGGTACTTTTAGCGTTGCAGGCCCTTCAAGACTCTCTACCCATCGGGACTATTGCAATTCAGACAGACAATATGTCTGTAGTGTGGTACATCAACAAGCAGGGCGGAACCAGGTCCTACCCCCTATGTCGAGAAGCACTGTGGCAGTGGGTGATCTCTTCTCAACGGTTTCTGGTAGCAACGCATATCCCCGGGAAGTCCAACGTCATAGCGGACAGGCTGAGCAGAGCCATTCTCATTCCCCACGAGTGGTCTCTCAACCAGCTAGTAACGGAAGAAATCTTCAGGAGGTGGGGTCAGCCTTGCTGCGATCTTTTTGCAACCCCTCAAAACAGCAAGTGCCCAGACTTCTTCACCCTCTTCCCCCTCCCAGGTCTTCCCCCCCAGAGGAGCTCTAGTCCACAATTGGCCTCGGGGTCTTCTGTATGCTTTCCCCCCTTTCCCTTAATTACTCAGTTAATCCAGAAAGCAACTGTTTTGAGATCCAGAATGATCCTTGTTGCCCCTTACTGGCCTCGACAAATTTGGTTTCCGTTCCTGCAACGTCATCTACTAGATCAACCCTGACATCTGGACCCAGTGCCAGATCTTCTGATACATCCGTTGGGCGGGCTGCATCAATCTCTCAACCTCACAGCTTGGTTGCTCCACCTCCAACCCTAGCCAGGCTTCCCTCAATCTCTCATTCAGTTCGTGACATCATCCTCACTTCGCACAAGTCTACTACCAGAAAGACTTATGCTAGCAAGTGGAAGCGTTTCTCTGTTTGGGCAGGGGAGAAACAGGTTGACCCTTTTACAGCTCCTGTCCATACAGTCTTAGAGTTTTTGGCAGAACTTTTTCAAGTGGGATCTTCTTCAGCCACCATCAGAGTTCAGTTGGCAGCTATTGCGAATTTTCATGTTGGATTGTCAGAGACCAGCATTATGTCACACAAACTTTGTAAAGCCTTTGTAAAAGGAACCCTCTTACTTAGGCCCCCGGTAAAAGATCCTCCCCCACCATGGGACCTAAATTTGGTGTTGTCATCTTTAATTCTCCCTCCCTTTGAGCCTGCGGCTTCCTGTTCATTAAAGTTGCTCTCTTGGAAAGCTCTGTTTTTAGTAGCCATCACTTCAGCGAGAAGGGTATCGGAACTTCAAGCCCTTTGTGTTTGCCCTCCTTACCTTGTTTTTCACAAAGATAGAGTGTCAATGAGGACTAATCCGTCCTTTTTACCCAAAGTACTCTCTGAAAAAAATCTGAATCAGACCATCGATCTTCCTGTTTTCTTCCCACTTTATACCAATAGGTCTGAACGGAAGTTACATTGTCTAGACGTTTACCGTCAATTACGCTTCTACCTGGATAAAACCAAGCAGACCAGGAAATCAGAACAACTCTTCCTGTCTTACGCGGAAGGGAATCAAGGCCAGCCAGTTTCCAAAGTAACCTTGTCTAGGTGGTTGACCTCTGTTATCATGTTGATTTACCAATTGAGGCATAAAGAGCTCCCTATTAAGCTCAGAGCTCATTCAACCAGAGCATTGGCTTCTTCAGTAGCCTTTCAGGCAAGATTTCCAATAGATTCCATTTGTGCAGCGGCCAAATGGGCCTCTCCTCATACCTTCATTTCTCATTACAAGCTGGACATGACCTCTAGAAGTAGGGCTGATTTTGGTTCCACTGTACTCAAGAGTTTGTTCCATTGAGCCACCCAGGACTAAGGTGCTAGGGACGCTGTCCCATCCAGCAAGAATGAAGGCGAGATTGACAACTTAACACTGAGAAGTTATGTACCTACCATAACGTTCCATGTTAGTTGTCGTCTTCTCGCCTTCTTTCTTGCGTCCCACCCTCCATCCCCCTAGCCTGGCAAGACTGAGAGTATCTTCTAAGATGTGTTATATCTCTTTTCCCTTTTTCCCTTTCTTGGTAACTCTTATAAGAGTTTTGTATACCTATATATATATATATATATATATATATATATATATATATATATAAAATATATTCTCTGTCATGGTGGGGACATGTATGTCCATAGTGTTGGCTATCAAACGAGATCTGGGTATATCACGCCTAGCATTATGGGACATAGGATAGCCTCGAGCCGGTAAAAATAGCTCTTGAGCTTTAGTAATAGGCCGAGTCGGAGCCGAGGTTCGGCTCTGAACCCATCCAGCAAGAAAGAAGGCGAGAAGAAGACAACTAACATGGAACGTTATGGTAAGTACATAACTTCTTATTAATGGATAATATTTAAAAAAAAAAAAGTTGTAACACACCTGTTAAGATTAACATAAAAAAGACATGGTTTGACACTGGATTTGGAGCTCCACAACCGCATTTAAAGTGTTGCCCCGATAACGGAAAAGTACCCTTTGTTCTTATGAAGTCAGAGCTAGAAAAAAAGAGTGAGAACATCGCCCCTTCCATTGATTGAATGAAGTTTCTAGCTCCTTGGTTTCTATTTTCTACTTTACAGAGCCCATATTTGTGGTTCTGACACTCTCTCCCAATGAAATAACTTTATAAAGATTCTTGCAGGGGCTGCAGCTACTCTAGAATAGCCAAACTCGTAGAGAAGAAATGTTTTTATTTTCTTTTAAACTGGGCAACCCAGGGTGCCACACCTTTTTCTTTGGGAGGACACCAGTCTACCTCCAGAAGCCTTTCCTAAATTCTGTTATCTGGAGATCGTCTGGAGTTGTCTGTCCCTGCATCTGTCCATTTGGAAGACCATTGCCGGGGACATTATATTCAGATCCTTTTCCATTCCCTTCACAAACGTTGGTAAGTCATAGTCTCTACCTTCCCCTTTTCCGGATGTCTCATCCTGATGGAAAGCTGTAGCCAGTATAGAAGCTGTGTGCTTGTTCATAAAAAGAGCTGTCTGAGGTGCCACAAGACTAGAAAGGGCTAGGCTTTCACTCAGGGTTAATTTTGGTAAAAAAAAAAAAAAAAAAAAAGACAGTAGACTTCCAGGCCAATTTTTAGTTTTCAGTACATTCCCAAAAAGCCTTTTTGTGATTATGGTGCAATCTGTTGTTCTCTGTTTGTCCAGAGCACTCTGTATCTTCCGGATACTTACATGCACACCAAAATTGCTGTTGAGTTAAGAAGGTTCCTGTGCATTTCGATAGGATAAAACTTTTTCGATTGCTGACGTTACTGTTTTGATGTTGCCCCCACCATCATTATGTTCATCAGATGCATATTTGTGGTGGCAGCAGTAGCTCTCAGGCTGTGGTGTTAAAAGGTTTTTCTTTTCCTGGATGACAGCCTCCTAGCATTCCCAAGTTTGGACAGTTTTTCTCCAGGGATTCATTTGCTTCTTGGGCTATTACAGTACTTGAATAAGTTTGTACCCTGCAAAGTCCTATATAATTTCCATGCGGCTAGTCACTTTTATAGGCTGCATTTGGACACTTTGGTTTGCCAGACAGGATTTAGTCCATCTGGTCAACAGTTCTCCATTTAGTCTATAGTGATTTTAGTACTTGCAGCTCTCTCTGTGAGCAGTGGGTCTCATGGCACCCACTATGTTCATGATGACCCATTTCAAATTTTGCATGAGGATTCTTCAGTGGATCCTTGGAGTTTAATGGGACTAGCTCACAGATCATTGCATATTTGGTGATACAGTGCCCAATGAGGAGTAAGGTCAGGTATGACATTGCTGATTGTGGTAGTCATGGGCTAGGACTGGCTGAGGTTGCAACTAGGGAAACCAATTTTTTTTGAACATGTCTTGGTTGTAGAAGCAAACTGCAGATTTCTCCTCGTCTGCTGTCATGTAGGTGTGGTAGCAGATTATTGCAAGAGTTTCCTGGCTTCCTCATAGTTGTTATTCAACATCATTTAGTTTTGCTGTATGACTGTAATATCTGGATTGATAAGATGGTGACTGTTATTAAATAATTTAGTCGTTTTATGAGAGAGATTTTGGGTTTGCTCATGTTATTACTAACGCACTGCATGATTTAACCATATTCTGGATTTGATTTTCTTAATGGAAGTGGCAGCATCATGCTTGGTGGTGGAATGAGTCTCTTGGTCTGACCAATTTGTGATTCACTTCAGCTTTGCATTGTCGCACTGCAGTCTCCCAGTCTTGAACTGAAGGTAGTTTGCTTTCCTAGTAACATTATTTCAGAGTTTGCTGATTTTTGGATCCTGTTGTTACAGATGAACATTGTGCCCACATACAAGGTGGAGATCTCTTGTAAGAAGGCAGCATTCCTGTCCAGAGAGAAAATGTTAGCAAGTTAAGTTAACCGGCGCTTTTCCAAATGCTGGAAAGGCTATGCAGCCTAGCTTGCTTACTACTAAATTGCATAATCTGTTCTTCAGTGCTAGGCTGCGGTTCGAGTCTTTATTGACAAGATTGTCTGTATCAGATATGCTTCTCTGTCTCCTAACCACATGAGTATAGGTTCATAGGTTCATACTAGGCTATCTGCCCTAGGGCATTTATAAGCCTAGCCAGAGTGTGTTTGGCTTTCGCCACCCATTTTAAATGAATTTTGCTATGTCCTTTTTCGATGTTAGTATACTGTACCTCTGTCTAACAGTGACACAGAAGTGATACCCGGGGTAAACCTACTATCTCCCATCCACTCAAGATTCCTCTTGAAGAGAGTCAATGAGGGACTCTGCCTAACCTGGACTGGGATTTTATTCCAGAGTGAAGGGAGCCTCTGGGTTATGAATCTGTCCCTCCAGCATGTCCTATTTATTTCAGTGCTGAGGTTCAAGTCTCTCGAGCGCGTAGCTCGATGGGATTTGGATTTTCTGAGGTTCAGCATGCCCATTTAATTCCGGGTTGGACATGGCTTTTTACTTCAGGCACAGATCGCCTCTGAGCAGGCGGTATGCCACTGAGTAGAGCTGGAGTTTCTTTAACCGGGCAGCATATGGCATCTGTTTGAGCCCTTTGATCCACTTGGTGAGGTACTTTTGGGGTCTTTCCAGTTGCTGCAGGTGTCTGGTAAGGTACATCCCAAAAGGGGCATTTTGTGGGCCTGATGAGGGATGAGTAAAGAGGCACGATGACCTCCCCTGATCTAGACGTGAATCCCTTCATGATTAGGTGGCCATATAAAATGTTTTTCTAACCACTTTGGCCACGTGGTTGTCAAATGAGAGATTGCTATCAACTTGGGTCCCCAGGTCCCTAATTACTTCTTCCGTACTTAATGGATTACCACCTATGTGGTAATTTGTGGGCACTTTGTTTTTGCCAAAGGGGATGACTATACACTTTTTGGCGTTTAGATTAAGGCCATGGCTCTGGCACCAGTTGTCTCTTTCTATGAGGCCCTTTTGTAGGATGCTTGTGTCGGCTGGAGAGTTGATTATGGCGCCCAGTTTGCAGTCATCTGCGAACTTGGTCAGCCACAGTCTTTCCGTGTTAGCCTGTACCTCCGAGAAATATATACCGAACAAGAGAGGTCCCAGGACTGAGCCTTGTGGGACGCCACTTGTAACTGGTTTGGAGTCTGACATGGCTCCAGCAATTCTAACTATGTGGGTTCTGTCCTTGAGCCAGTTTGCAACCCATCTAGTGACATAGGGGTTTATATTTAAGCTGGTGAGCTTATCTATAATGCCTGAGTGGGGTATTGTATCGAAGGCTTTTGCAAGGTCCAGGTAGGCTGTGTGGACCACCTTCCCCTCGTCAATGGCCTTGGTGACTGTTTCAAAGAAATCAACCAGGTTTAAGAGGTAGGATCTGCCCTTAACAATTGCTGGTGTTTCATCTTTTCTGCCTTCTCCTTCTGGATTATTTTGATTTTCCAATTTTTATGATGAGCTCATTGGTGTTCTCTCAGGTATGCATCTGTCAACTTGCATTTTGGCTCCATATCTGTCAGGACTGGTGTTGGCTAGAGTAGAGTTCTTTATAATCTTGGTTTTGTTATTCAACAACACAGGATTTCCATTAGCCTTTTAAACGGGCAATACGTTTTTGAGGTTGTTGATAAGGTGCATGATCTTGGTGTCATTTTACATTCCAGGCTGATATTTCGGGATCTAGTATTGGCTGTTGTGAAATCATTTCCATCTGTGACATATTTTGGTATTTGCGTATTATCGCAACCAGATTTCAGAAGTTGCATAAGTCGTTATGTTTGTACGAAAAGAGGGTCTCTTAAGCTGTAAAAGGGTGTGTATGCAACTAAGTAGTAATGTTTCACTGAGGATTTGAGGCAGGGACGGGAGTAATGGGCCAGTTTTGTACTCCTGAGTGGTGTCATTTTTTTTTCGGTGAACTTTGCCGTGTTACTCTGCCTCACAAATCTTGCCTTGCTGATTACAACCTCAGCAAAGGGAAGTTACTCAGGAATTTTTATTTATTTATTTTACATTTGTTAACCGGGAAAGTCCGACTGGATATAGGTCCATTTTCAGCAGAGGCCTGGGGAGTAAAGCTCCAAAATGTACAGACAGGTGTAAATACAGTGAAAAATGTTAGAGAATTTATCACATAATTCAAACTTGTTTAGTGATATTTACACACACACAGGTATTGTTAATCACATAAATTATTACATTGTTATATAACAAAATTGTGGTTTATTTAATGATGTATGCACATAGGTACATTTTTTTTATCACGTACACGCAGGAAGGTTGGAGGGTGATGAAGTAGTAGTTAAGGATTTCATACTAAAAAGGAACCTATGTATAGTATGATGGTTACCACATATGACTATAGGCTTAAGTTTAACATTTTTTCCATTATGTGGGAGAAGCACAAGATTTTTAGACTGTTAGAGGATCAGAGTTTTAATCTTGTAATGAGGTTCACATATGTGGATTGTGTTTGAAAGGAGGTTAGTCAGGGTTCGAACAGGGACAGAGCTAATGCATTTTAGGTAATTTCTAAGGGATTTTTTGAATTGGGATAAGGAGGGGTCTGTGATGAGTTCTACAGGAAGTAGGTTCCAGTTTTTTCTGGCAGAGTTGGAGAATTAGTGAATCACCAGCTGAGGAGTTGGTTTTAGCAGTTTGTACTAGCTTTTTGTTGGCAGAGCGAAGGGCTTTTATTACTGTAAGGGGTGATAATATTTTTCAGTATGGGTGTACTGTCTGGTTCGTAGAGAGTTTTGTGAACAACTATTAGTTGGTTATATTGCAGTTGGTTGGGTAATTCTGGACAGTCTAGTGATTGAAGGTTAAGACAGTGATGGGTTCTATAAGCTGATCCTGTGGCAAATTTGGCAATGTTATTGTAGCACCTAGTAAATTTACTGAAGTTAGACTTGCTTAGGTTTACAAAGATGGGTGAGTCATAAAAAAGGGTTGATAGCAGATGAGTGCAGGCGATAACAGTTCTAGCAGATGGGGTTAGGAATTGTTTAATCCTGTATAAGGACCCCAGTTTTTATTAACTGTTTTGTCTGTGTGAGCATCAAACTTAAGGTTATTGTCTATTATCACTCCCAGTAGTTTGGTGCTAGGTTCTGGGGAAATTATGGTGCCATTATAAGATGTTATGGTGAGAGGAGGTGAGGGGACCTTTTGAGTATAGGATAAGAGTAATAGTTTGGTTTTATTTAGTTTTAATAGTAGTCGGCGACCAGTTAGCCAGTTCTGTAACTTGTTAAAAGTGATTTGGGTCAGGGATTGTAGGTCTGTGGGGGAGGTGGCAGAGCAGATCAGGGTGGAGTCATCTGCGTACTGAATACAAGTTGCATCTGGGATGACTTTATACAAGTCATTAATGAATATGGAGAAAAGGAGGGGACCTAGTATAGATCCCAGTGGGACTCCAAGGGTGACTGGTAAAAGGGATGATAGGTTATCCTTCCATATTACAGCTTGTTGTCTGTCACTTAGGTAAGAATGAAACAAGCTGATTTCATAGTTATCTATGGAGAGTGATTTTAATTTGTCTAGGAGTAGGTGATGGTTTACCATGTCAAATGCCTTAGATAGGTCTAGGAAGAGGGCTGAGGAGAGCTTGTTGTTGTTACGGTTTAAATTTATTGTGTGAGAGAAGGACAGAGGTTGTACTATTGTCAAGGTCTAAATCCGTGCTGGGAGGTAGCTAGGAGAGAGTTTTGATTCAGATAGGCAAGACATTGCTTGTGGATACATTTTTCCATTATTTTAGCCACAGGAGACAGGATGGCTGTGGGCCTATAGTTTGAAAGTTCGGTGGAATTACCCCGTTATGAAGTGGAATAATGTTGGAGATTTTCCAGATGGAGGGGGATATAAGCTTCGTTGATAGTTCTATTGATTAAAATTGAGATGGGGTATGGTATTTCATTAGCGGCTTTTTGGAGATACTCTGCAGGTAGTAGGTCTGCTGAGAGTGTGGTAGGTTTCAGTTTCTTAAGTAGGGACTTCATAAAAGATGTTGGTACTGGGTGAAACTGAAAGGGGATTTTATTATCGGGTGTGGGATAGGTAGTGCTTGGGGTATTAGGAGATAGCTTACTGGCTAGGGCTTGCACGGTTTCTGTAAAGAAAGTATTAAAGGTGTTAACTACCCTCAACAACCTCCTACAATTGTTGCTAAGGGGTAGGGGTAGCTGATTGGCCTGGGTGGAGAAGTTTATTTATGCCTGACCAGAATTTTTGTGGTTGGTTTTGGTGCTTTTGTTGCAGATTACAGTAGTAATTCTGTCTGACATAATGGACTTCTTTGCGTCATTTCTCAGCTATTTATATTTCAGTTGGTCTTTTGGGGATTTGGTGGTTTTCCAGGAGGTCTATGCTTTGTTTCTGTTAATAATTTTTGTCTAGTATCGTTGGTAAGCTGCGTTCCGTACAAGACAATCGGGCCAATTGAATATTCCAAATGTCTGAGTGTTCAGGGCCAGTAAGCATGAAAACCAAAGGTGCCTGCAACAAATATTGACTAAGGGAGCACTAATTTCTCAAGCACTGCTGACTTTCGCCATGGCGGGAGTTCCGTGGCTGGGGTGTCAAACGTTATCCCACTTCACACAGACTGTCCCGTTCATTTGAAGTTGTTTACTGGCAGCAGCCACTTACAGTACTTCCAAGAGGTGCTGTAAATGCTGAATGATTCACACACACATCTCCCAAATGTGACAATCACACAGTACAGTGTGTGAATGTAAACAGATTTCAAATGGCCCGGTTGTCTTGTAGGGAACACAGTGGGTTGCATGAGTTCAAACAGTAACAACGAGTGAGAAACAACAGTCCTGCTTATAAGTCGGGAAAGGACGTTACCTGGAAAGAGGAATTTAAACGTTATTCCTCTTCCCATGTGAAAAACAATCCGACAGAATAGTACTAAAGACTTTGCTCACTCTTTCTTAGGTTAGCAGACCTCATTTCGCACAAACATAACAATCTTTGCACCTACTGAAATCTGGGTGCGATAATATGCAAGTACCCATATTTTTTTAATTAAGCACCTTTTATCTTAGGCTGATTTCACCATAGTTGTTAATGCCTTGTTCTGTTCTAGGCTAGACTGTTGCAATGCCATATACTTAGTACTTACCACATCCAATTACAGATGGTCCAGAACTGTGTTGCGAGGCTGTTAATGCTATGCTGCTTATCAGCATATTACACCTGTTCTGCTCAGCTTGTACAGGTTTCCTATTTGGTTACAGGATAATTTATAAAATCTTAGTGCTAGCTTATTTGTCCACTCTTGACATGGTACCCCCCCGTTTGCTTGAAGGAGTTGGTTGTTCCCTATTGCTTTGATTGGGTTTTGCGCTCAGCCTCTTGGCTTCCACAGGTGTGCAATGAAATTGCATAATTCCACTGATTTGTCTTAGGCTTCATACCTGAATGATCTGCTGTGTTGGGGACTTTGGGAGTGTCCACAGGTAAGTACTATGCTAGCTGCTTTTGTGAGCCATTTTAAGCATAGCCAGTTTCCCTTTTTGTGCTTGAAAATAAAACTGTCCTGTTTGGTTATAGATTACCCAGTACTGCCTTGTTATAGCAGCCTTGGGGTTATAGTAACATAAACAGTGAACAGGGTGATTAATCCAGTTTCATGTGACTGTTTTACTGTGAATTGCAGTGATCCAGAGTGCAGCTGAACTTCCCTAGCAGTGGTCCTGCACATTGTACCTGGCCGCTTGCTCTGGCACGTATCGCCTCCTGTACTTTAAAAGACTGTGGCTGTGATGTAGGGAGGGAGATGGATGGGAAGCTCACTTACCTAGCAGGTTTGGGGCGTTGCTGTCATAGGCGCTGGGTTAGACCTGGCCACTTAGGCAAAGGAGGTGGCTGCATACACACTCCAAGAATGTGTTTGGGCGAGAAAATGAAAGGCCGCCTTTCCTTGGGTATACATACCATGTGTGTCTATAATTGTTTTTCATTTTGTCACATTTTACCTTGATGTCCTTCAAGGATGCATCTGCAGTCTTTACAAATGGGTTGTCCTGTCGTCAGGCAGCCCTTCGGTCGGCCGGATTCCAAAGTCTGGGTCTGGCTTCGGCTGGTGTTGCACTTCACCCGACGTCATTGCGGCAGTTATTCGGGTATAAAGGCATCAGCCGACGCCATTTTCCCCAGTCTTTCTTGCCGCGTGGCGCCCGAAGCAGAAGCTGTTCGCAAGTGCTGGTCGGTCAGATCCAGAGATTACTACTTCCGAATACTACTTCGAAGACTTCTATAAAGCTAAGTACCCCGTTGGGGACTCTTTCTTGCCTCAGCCGATGTCAGAGAAAGTTAATAACTGTTTATCTTGTGGGAAACAAATACCTCATAAAGATTTCCACTCCTATTGCATACATTGTTTAGGCCCAGACCACGACGTAGCAGCTTGTCTAGCCTGTGCTTCTTTTAACCGAACAGATTTTCGGCTCCGATTTTGCCTACATTATGCCGTCGGATCCTCCGACTACGCAAATAACCAAAAAACGCAAAGAAAAGGACGACACTCGCGGTTTCGTCCGAAACCGCGGTTAAGCAAACCACGAGTGTCTCTGTTTCGGCCGAAACCGAGCAAGCGGTTCTTTCTTCAGCCGATAACATGCCTTCTACCGAGGCCTCTTCTAACCTGGTAGAAACGGCTTCTGAAATCCAACCTTCTGTTGCGGTTTCACAGGATTTATCAGACACCATTCCCCTGGATATTTCAACCCCTGCACGTGGAGCTGCTAGGCCTCCTCCAGCTATGTCTATTAAGGCCTTTGCCAGGGCTAAAGCAGCCAAAGCACCAAAACCTGTGCCTGCCAAGCCCCCCTCTCACAGGCCCAGCTCCAGCTCCCATATGCTTTCTTTGGCTGAGGATCTCATCTCTTTAATTCGTGGAGCCCAGCCTCATCCAGACAGGGCCTCTCTCCCTCCTCCAGAAAAGAGGCCTAGAGCAGTGCCCCCTGAGCCAGTATCCACAGATGATTCCTCTGATGACTCAGAGCATACAGACCCTCCTGAGGCTTCTTATTCTCCTTACGAAGACTCTGATGCTGAGGAGTCCATCCCTTCAGCCTCTCCTCCTGAGGAATTTTCCTTTGGGGAAACCTTGCATGCTATGAGGGAACAATTTCAGTGGCAGGGCCAAGATTTCTCGGACTCTAGAAAAAGGCTTAGGACCTTTCTACATTTGCCACAGCATAGGCCCTTAGCTATACCTCCAGTTCTTTCTGTTGTTGATGATGCATTTAATGATGCTTGCACTGCTCCTGATTCTTTACCTCCGGCCCCTGCTAAGCCCGATAGGTACTACAGGGTCCCGGACACTCATCACCACTTATATAAGGCTCCTTTTGCAGATCCAGAGACTATCTCCCAGGGTCCTAAAGCTGTAGCAGCTGCTACTTCTAAAAACCCCCTCCCCTCTGAAAGGGAATCCAGGTCCTTAGAGAGATGGGGTAAAAAAGTTTACACCTCTGCTACTTTGTCAGCTAGAGCTTTGAACTGCCAATTTCATATGATTCAATATCAAGAGTTTATGCTTGACCAGTTAACTAAAAAGCTGTCCTCTGAAGAATCTTTAGATAAAAAGTATGTTCAAGAAATGGTACATAACATACAGCAGGTTAGTAACCATTCTTTAAAATGTGGCTATGATGCACTGGAGGCTTCCTTTAGATCAGCCATGACTGGCACAGTTATCAGGAGGCATGCATGGTTGAAAGAACAGGCAGTACCAGACCATGTCAAATCAAAACTTTTGGATGCACCTATGGACAAGGTCAATTTATTTGGTTCCCCTGCACAGCAGGTACTAAAAAAGATGGAAGAGAAAGCAAAATCTGTGCAAACAGTGAAAGATTTCTTACAAGTTCAACCTCCAAGGTTTAGCAGGAACTGGCCCTCCAAGAATTGGTCCTTTCCGGACTCCTCAAAGGCACAAAGAGGCAGGAATAGGCGCTCTAGAGGCAGAAACCAATCCAGGGGTGCCTACAGGGGTCGCCAGTGGCAGGGTAACAACCAACGAGGCACGGATACAGCCACCACCACTACAACAACTCAATCACAGTGACTTGGCGGTGGCACCGCCTACCAGGGAACAACTAGAAGCACCCTTAGGCGGAAAGCTAACCTTATTTTCAAGAAACTGGCACTGCATTACAAGAAAAATGGATTTTGCAAACTATAGACCAAGGTTACAGGTTCCATTTCCATACTCTACCAGGAAAGAGAGGAATGCCAAACCCTACCACCTACTCAAAGGGCAGAAGCTCTAAAACAAATATCTCAATTATTAAGAATGAGAGCTGTGGAAAAGGTACCATCTATGGAGCAAGGAAAGGGATTTTACTCCAGACTCTTCCTGGTACCAAGAAAAGAAAACAAATGGAGGCCTATTCTAGACCTGTCCACTTTAAACACATTCCTCATTGTTCCAAAATTCAAAATGCTGACCCTACAGCAGCTTCTTCCCATGCTGGGCAAGGAGTCTTGGCTGGTAACTCTAGATCTCAAGGAGGCATACCTGCACGTCCCCATAAGACCAATTTGCAGAAGATACCTCAGATTTCTTGCAGGATCAGAGCATTATCAATTCTCAGCATTGCCCTTTGGCTTATCTACTGCATCCAGAGTGTTCACGAAATGCCTGGCATCAGTAATCGCTCATTGCAGACTTCAGGGGATTCAAATCTATCCCTACCTGGACGACTGCCTGATACAAGCGGACAACAAAACAAACTAACAGAAGACTTACAAAGAGTCATCTACCTGCTGCAAGCCCTGGGATATACAGTCAATACAAAAAAGTCAAGGCTGATTCCATCCCAAAGAATAACCTTTCTGGGTGCAGAACTGGACACATCAAAACAAATGGCATTCCTAACTGCAGAAAAGAAAGAGCAACTTCCTCTCTACTTCTTGGCATTAACAAAGCAGAACCATCTAACTGCAAGAAAAGTGCTACAAGCTCTAGGCTTCATGGCATCCTGCATAATACTGGTCCCTCATGCCAGGCTGCATATGAGAAAGCTACAGTGGTACCTAAAGAATTTGTGGTCCCAGCACAAGCACAGCCTAGAAACCAAAATTCCAATGATCCCATGCCTGAAGCAAGAGTTCATATGGTGGGCTCAGGCCTGCCAATCAAACACAGGATTGCCCTTCTGCAAAAGGCAACCAAGACAAACCATCACGACAGATGCCTCAGACCTCGGTTCGGGGGCACACATGCTGGACAAGTGCATTCAAGGCCTATGGACTCAAGACCAGCTGCATCTGCACATAAATCTAAAAGAAATGATGGCAGTAAAATTGGCAATCCAGGCATTCAGACCTTTTCTCCAAGAAGGCCAGTTGATGATAAGGACAGACAACACCACAGTTATGTGGTACATCAACAAACAGGGAGGCACACACTCATACCCTCTATGCCGGCTGGCACTGGACCTATGGGATGTGGCTCTGAGCTACAACATTCAGTTACAGGCAATTTATGTACCAGGGAAGGAAAACATTCTAGCAGACATATTAAGCAGAACTACAACAGATGCCCACGAATGGATGCTGCATCCGGACATCTTCAAAACCATCACAAGAAAATGGGGATTACCACAAATAGACTTGTTTGCATCCCCATTCAATCACCAGTTGAAGAAATTCTGCACAAGGACTTGCCACTTGCTTGGAAGGTGGACTCCCTATCTTTCAGTTGGAAAAACCTGACAGCATACGCATTCCCACCACTTCCTTTGATGCACAAGGTGCTTCTGAAGATCAAAGAGGAACATCCGAGGATCATTCTGATAGCCCCAGACTGGCCAAGACAACATTGGTATCCACTGCTGAGGAGCATGTCCCGGGAACAAATATGGACACTGCCCCTGATCCCATTGCTGCTAACACAGAACAACTACAACATCCTGCATCCAAGCCTAAAAACTCTGCAGCTAACTGCCTGGAACATTTACATAACAGCAGTTAACCCAAATTTATCCCAAAGGATTAAAGACATAATCCTGGAGGCTCGTAGACCTTCAACAAGAAAGAATTATGCAGCAAAATGGAAAAGATATTTCATCTGGAGTACTGCAAAGGGGCAAGATGTGACACTGATGAACATAGCCAACATCCTGGAGTACTTGGCGGAGCTCTTCCATACAGGCCTGTCCTACTCTTCCATCAAGATACATGCATCAGCTATTTCAGCAGAATACAGCTTGGATCCTCCTGTCTTCTCGCATCCTCTGCTCAGACAGTTTCTGAGAGGAATTAAAAATGTAAAACCTCCCAGGAAACCTCCATTGCCAGCATGGGACTTGAACTTTGTGCTAGAACTGACTCTTCCTCCTTTCGAACCAGCAGCAACAGCAGAATTACAATACTTATCCTGGAAGACTGCTTTCCTGCTGGCAATAACTTCAGCAAGAAGGGTCTCTGAACTACAGGCATTAATGGCAGTGCAACCCTTCCTGATCTTCCATCAAGATAGTGTCCATGAGAACAAATCCTACATTTATGCCTAAGGTGGTATCCAGAGTCTCTTTAAATCAGGCTATCCACCTTCCTACATTCTTCCCCAACCCACAGAACAGGGGAGAAAGGCTCTTACATACCTTGGATGTACACAGACAATTACGCTACTACCTGGACAGGACAAAAACAATAGAAAAACTGACCAGCTTCTGGTAGCATATGCAACAGGAAAGGAAGGAAAACCAATTTCTAAACAGACAATCTCCAAATGGATAGGAAATTGCATTAGATTTTGTTACTCCTACCATGGAAAGAAAACTCCAGAGAACATCAGGCCTCACTCCACAAGGGCTACAGCCACTACCACAGCTTTCTTACGAGGAGTGGCTACCAAGGACATTATAGAGGCTGCTACTTGGACCTCCGTGCATACATTTGCCAAGCACTATAACTTACCTCTATACTCTAGATCCCGGGCTGGTTTTGCCACTGCTGTTTTGCAAGGGATCCTAACTACACCATAATCTATTCTCATTTCCTCCTCCCCTAGTTTAGCTATGGTATTCTACCCATTTAGAAGACTGCAGATGCATCCTTGAAGGACATAGTACAGTTTTGTACCTACCATAAATGTAGATGTCCGAGAGGAATGCATCTGCAGTCAGGATTACCCACCCTCCTTCCCCTCTGAGGTACTCCTAGGGTATTTGCCAATCTTCAGCTAGCTTGGGGGGGATCTATTATGGTGTATTTGTTTGTATATATGTACATACATGCTTATTTTGTGTGTCTGCTCTCTACTATTTGGAATCTTTGACATTTATCCAAATTTAGCCATCCAAGAGGGCACCTGGCATCTGGGGCAAGAAACACTGAGGAAAATGGCGTCAGCTGATGCCTTTATACCCGAATAACTGCCGCAATGACATCGGGTGAAGTGCGACACCAGCCGAAGCCAGACCCAGACTTTGGAATCCGGCCGACCGAAGGGCTGCCTGACGACAGGACAACCCATTTGTAAAGACTGCAGATGCATTCCTCTCGGACATCTACATTTATGGTAGGTACAAAACTGTACTTTCCTGCCAAGCTTTAGGTTCCAATTAGTAAATGCAAAAGGAGAAATTTAGTCACTTGTTTATGTTACCAGGTAAGGAAATGCACCCTACCTGCAAAAGTTCACTTTAAGTTTGGGTAAAAAAAAACAGGTGAGCAAAGCAGTTGGAGTGCACCTTATTTCTTAGGTAGAGTGTTTCCTTGCAGTGGCAATGCCACCAAGGCCATTTGAATTTTGTCAAGGCTGGTGTAATAAGGAAGGACTAATTCCCCTTACCCATATTATGGACAATAATTATATAGTGCCTCTAATGAGGATAACTGGGGTTGTACCATAGATAAGTTGAGGGGGACCTATGTATGGACTAAAGGATTCAAGAGCTGCCTCTGTCCATTAGTAGTGCATGGGGCAGTCCTGTGGTAATTTTTCTGTTTTTCACCCATAGATCTAAGTTGTGTTTGAAAGTGGATAGGAATTAATTTTGTTTTATGTGGATAGTGAGAAGCAGTATTCTCTACAAAATATTCCTGTTTCACCAAACCATTCTGTTGATGTTGCAGAAGAGGTTTATATCCCTAGACCGAGTATTTATTTCTGATGTTATTTCACTTGTGGATGTGCTGTAAATCCATCAGTAATAGCTCAGAGGATTCCTTGTATACCAGACACTGGCCACATGTCTGTGGGATACCGAGTATAGCAGCGGGGCTTTGAGTTGGTCCATATAGCACATGTTCTTTAGGCCTTGTACAGTAGAGATGTAATTATCCAAAATGTCAGTTATCAGCAACAGCCTTCCAAAGTTTTTGGGTAGGAAAAATCATAAAGTCTGAATATGTAAATATGTGTATTAGCTTGAGCATGTTTTTTGAGCTTTTAGCCAGCTTGTGTATGAAAAATATTCTTTTTCCACTGGAATCACTGAATGGTTGAAAAGTGTATTTCTGCGTGCAGAAAAAAAATAAGAATGTTATGTAGTCCAATCTCGCCCACATTCTTACCCGTGGGTCTGGAGCCGAACCTCAGCTCCGACTTGGCCATACTCTAGCTCAAAGTCTTCAATTGGCTCGTGGCTAAGAGGTATCCCATGCTGCACTGCACCCTTTCCCCAGATCTCTTTTGCCGCTCGTTACGCTCAGATGTGGTCTCGCTCTTGGCTCGTGGCTAAGTATAACTTTTCTTCTACTTTTTGGTAGTTTGTTGCTCCAAAAGCTGTTTTCTTAGCTAGTCTCTGTATTTTTGATAACTGTTTGCGTAGCCTGATCCGTGGCTTTTTGTCTTGGTATCCCGTTTTCGTTCCTTCCCTTCTTACGGGCTAGGCTCGTTTCAGTTAGAGGACCTAGTCCTCCCTTCTAGTTGTGTGTGTCCCAGTTTCCCTGTGTGCGCTTGTTCTAGTGGTTGCCCTGCCCCGTCCCTTTGGGTTACGGGCGTTTAACTTAGAGGACCTAGTCCTCCCTCCCTTGTTTTGTTTGTCAGGGCTGTTTAAGTTAGAGGCCCTTTCTTCCCTGTGGTGTTTGTTGTTCTAACGACCGTTTAATTTAGAGGCATAGTTCCCGTGTTTTTCTGTTGGTGTCTGGTTTGTCTTCTGATATTGTGTGCAGTGTCATACCAGTATGTCTAAGGTTACAAAAGAACACAAGCCTTCGGGCTTCAAAAAATGTGATAATTATGGATATGAAATGTCTATTACTGATGGGCACTCTGTGTGCGTGTATTGCTTGGGGGCTATCCACCTCCAAGAATCCTGTGTGTTCTGTTACGCCTTTAGCCCACGCGTTCTTCAAGAGAGGAAGAACAAACTGATTCGGAAGGGATTACTGAAACCCTCCTTCGAAGAAGACTTGGAGAGGGCTTCCACTTCTAAGTCCTCTCCCTCTAAAACAGACAAGACCTCTAAATCAAAAAATGCTCTCTGGCTCCATCAGTTTTATCGGAGCCGCCAGAGAAAGTTGCCAAGTCTACTTTAGATTCCTCGGCTCCATTGGCTTCAGGGCCGAAGGAAGTGGGTGAATTGACCAAGTCAACATCGGCTCCCAGTCTCTCGGAGCCGGTGATGGAGATACTTGTTCGGAACCGGTCTCCAGTTACTAGACCGGTTTCTCCTTCTCGTAAGTCTCTTCTGTAGAGAGGTCCAGATATCCGACCTTATCCTCTAGGTCCTCCAGGACTCTCTCGGACGATGATGTGGATAGAGTGGTACAGAGACTGCTCCAATCACCGGTGTTGGCCAAATTGTTTTCCGCTCCAGCCCAATTGGCCCGGAGCCAGTCATCCATCCTCGTGTGTTCCTCCTCCGAGCCTTTCTCTGCCTTCGGAGCGAGAGTTGCCTCTGCTTAGGACCTTATTCCTTCGGCCCCGAGGGCTTCCATGGTTGGTCGTTCTTCGGAGCCGGGGGGATCAGCTTTCGAGGTCATGTGGAGCGTGCTGGCCAGGTCCTCAGCTGCTTCTGATGGTACCGACATTCTACTCCCTCCAGCACCGGTATCAGTTTCTTGTCACCCTCTGTCCTTGTTCAGCGGAGATCCAAGGCCTCAGGATACCTCCATGAGTGGTCCCCAACTTTCTGAGGAGCCCCCCAGAAAGAGTGTGCAAGAGGAAGCACATAGACTCCCAGGATGAGACTATAACTTCGGACACTGACCTCGAGGAGTCAGAGGGGGTCCTCAAGTCATCCTCTGAAGATATCTCTTTCTCAGATATCCTGGAGATCTTGAAGCAGAGAGTCGACTGGCCCTCCAAATCTCCCTCTGAGGAGGAGTCGGTGTTCCTGAAGGCCTTTGGGTCTCAACCCTACGCCTCTTGGGTTTCTCCCTTGTTCGATGACCTTCTGGATCTTGTTTGTCGAAGGGGTGTGGGAAACCCCTGACACTGTGGAACCAGTCCCCAGGAGACCCAACAAGTTTCTGTCTGCCCCCGCTGACAAGGAATTTCTCACAAAGGGCGTTCCAGTAGATGCCATGGTGGTGGCAGCGGCCACCAAGAAGGAACTGGCTGAGACTTCATCTACCGTCCATCCCCCTAACAAGGAGTGTAGGACTATGGACCGGTATGGGAAGCGTATGTTTTCTTCAGCGGCCTTTACTCTGCGGTCGCTGAACTATTTGTCACATTTTACATGACTCCAAAGAGATCTAAATTAGCTTGGAGAGTCTCTGCAGGGTAAGGTTTCTGATGCAGTGGCTCAGAAATTCAATGCCCAGATATCTACCCTAAATTCCATTACTAACGCCTCCATAAGGCTGATCTCGCATGCAGCCGATGGAGCGAGTAGGGCAGCGAGTTCCGGAGTCTCTCTTAGGAGGCACTCCTGGATGCACCTGTGTAATTTCGCGGAGACCTTCAAGTCTACGTTCACCAACGCCCCATTTGACGGTTCATCGTTGTTCGGAACCAAGGTAAAGGATAACTCTTACTGTGTGCGAGCAGGAAGTAAAAACCCTGTCTGTCGTGGGAGTCCATTTTTTCCATGCCTTCTAGACCTTATCCCAAGGGCCAGAAGGGTGGGAAATGTGGTTCAGAAAGCTGCATAGGTTTTTTCAAGACGCACAAAGTGATTCCCCCTCCAGAAGCAGGGGAGGGGGTGGTAACTCAGGTAGACGCCGCCCTAGAGGAGGCCCTCGTAACTAGGGGGACCACGATTCCTTTCGCGGTTCCCCCTACCAACGCTTTTGATGGGAGGCCCGACTGCGCTTCTCCAGAGCCAGTCGGGGGTCGCATTTTGCTATACCCAGAAGCCTGGCAAGGCATCACCCAGGACGAGTGGGTATTAAAGATAATTTCCAGAGGATATCATATTCCCTTCTCTTCTCATCCCCCGCCAACCAAGAGAATCCCAGATGCCCCAGCCAGTCAAAGGGATTTTGCAGCTTCAGCAGTTCAAAAGCTGCTAGCAAAAGGAGCCATCCAGCATGTCCCCTCAGACCAGCCCGGATTAGGGACTTACTCAAGATTCTTTTTGGTGCCGAAAAGAACAGGGGACCCGAGACCCATCTTGGATCTCAGCCACTTGAACCTCCATGTAAAGAAGTCCAAGTTCCGAATGGTCACTTTACAGTCTTCTCTCATTGTTGGGGAAAGAAGTGTGGATGTGCTCCATCGACCTCAAGGATGCTTACTACCGTATAAAGATGGACAGGGCATCCAGAAGTCATTTATACTTCGGCTGGGAGCCAGGTATTTTCAATTTCGAGCCCTGCCCTTTGGTCTCACCACAGCCCCCAGGGTGTTCACCAAATGTATGTCAGTGGTTACGGCTCACTTAAGACGTCAGGGATTCCAAGTGTTTACGTACCTGGACGACTGGCTCCTGTCTGCCACCACCAGGCATCTACTACTACAGACCAGGGACACCACCATTGCGCTGTGTCAACATTTGGTTATCACACTAAACTGGGAAAAATCTGCCTTGTTGCCCTCGCAGCGTGTCACCTTTATAGGCGCTGAGTTAGACACTGTGCTCATGAGGGCTTTCTTATCAGAAGAAAGAATTCAGGTTTTGCAACAACAGGTCTACGCGTTGCTTCCACTGAAAAAGGTAAAGGCAAAAATGGTTCTCAAATTGTTGGGGACAATGGCTGCCACAATTATGCTAGTCCCTCTTGCAAGACTACACATG
Organism: Protopterus annectens; assembly: GCF_019279795.1. Classification (NCBI taxonomy): domain Eukaryota; kingdom Metazoa; phylum Chordata; order Ceratodontiformes; family Protopteridae; genus Protopterus; species Protopterus annectens. The sequence goes on along the minus strand of NC_056747.1, from coordinate 455,922,113 downwards.
AGGCTCCTTCAGTGGCTGCTCTTTGCCCAGTGGTCCCTACAACACCTTCAGCTTTCCCATATTATTATGATTACAGACAAGTGCAAGCAGGATCTACGCTGGTGGCTTCAGACCAGCAATCTCAGTGTGGGAAAGCCCTTTGTTCCACCTCCTCCAGTTGCCACGGTGACCACGGATGCCTCCCAGATTGGGTGGGGGGGGGTATTATCTCGGCAGGACAGTCCAAGGCATGTGACAAGAGCACGAGATACATTTGCATATCAATGTCTTGGAGATGAGAGCAGTGCTATTAGCGTTGCAAGCACTCCAGAGCTTGCTTCCTCTTGGGACGATTGCAATCCACTCGGACAACATGTCGGTGGTATGGTATCTGAACAAACGGGGGACCAAAGTCGTATTCCCATAAGCCTTCGACTAGGAAGGTTTATTCCAGTAAATGGAAAAGATTCTCCATCTGGGCTCATTAAAGGCAGATTGACCCTTACACTGCACCAATTTCATCAGTTCTGGAATTTCTGTCCATGCTTTTCAGTCAGGGGGTCAGCTGCTGCATCCATTAAAGTTCAGTTAGCAGCCATCTCCACCTTTCATGTCGCTAATGAACCCAGTCTAATGGTGCATAGACTTTGTAAGGCATTCTTAAAGGGCACTATGCTGCTTCAACCTCCAGTCTTTGATCTCATAATGCCATGGGACCTCAATTTTGTGCTACAGTGTCTCACTTCTTCTCCCTTTGAGCCTGCAGCTACTTGTGACTTGAAATATTTGTCGTGGAAGGCAATCATTTTGGTAGCCAACACTTCAGCTAGGTGAGTTTCTGAGCTCCAAGCTTTGTCAGTTAGACCTCCTTCCTTGGTATTTCACAAGGATAGGGTTTTCCTCAGACCATATTCTTCCTTTATGCCAAAGGTTGCTTCTGTTATTAACCTCAACCTGTCTATTGAGCATCCTGTATTTTTCCCAGAATTTTCTAATAAGGCAGAATTTAAATTCCACCAGCTAGATGTTCATAGACTATTGCGTTTCTGTTTACATAGAACGAAGGATCTTAGGAAATCAGATCAGCTATTTGTCTCGTTTTCAGACAATAGACTTGGATCTCAAGTAACCCTATCCAGATGGATCTCTAGTTGTATTTCCTTCATTTATGCCTCAAGCGGTAAGGAATTACCTTTTAAGGTGAAGGCTCATTTTACACTATCGATGTCTACCTCTACGGCATTTCAGGCCAGGATGTCTTTGGATAATTGTGTTGCGGCTACATGGGCATCTCCTCACCTTTATCAGTCACTACAAATTGGATTTGATATCCAGAGGCAGATCTTCCTTTGGTTCCACAGTGCTCAGGAGTATTTTCCACTGAGCCACCCAAAGTTTAGGTGCTGGGGACGCTGTCCCACAGGTAAGAATGTAGGCGAGATTGGACTACATAACATCAAGAAGTTATGTACTCACCATAACGTTCGATGTATGTAGTCCATCTTGCCTCACATTCTTACTTACCCTTCCGCCTTCCCCCTCCTGGAGGGTATGGAGGTTAGTTCTGGTTTCAGTACTCCTTTTGTTGTTGTGCTGATTCTTCCTCTGTATGTGTTGTGTGTTTGGGGTGTGATTGCCTGAGTTTGCAGCAAACAAGATCTGGGGAAAGGGAGCAGTGCAGCATGGGATACCTCTTATCCAAGAGCCAGTTGAAGACTTCGAGCTAGAGTATGGCCAAGTCGGAGCCGAGGTTCGGCTCCAAACCCCCGGGTAAGAATGTGAGGCAAGATGGAGTACATACATCGAACATTATGGTGAGTGTATAACTTCTTGTTTTAGTTTATTCAATTCAATTATATGTTTGATTATCTGAACTAACCTAGGTTCAGTTCGTTCTGATAATTGACTCTCATCTGTATCTCTGTGGGTGATTGAGTTGTTGAATGTGTCTGGATAGGTACATGCCAGAGGAGGCATTATTTTCAAACAGGTCTGAATAAAGGAGGCAGTGACAGCCCTATTTCTAGACACACTCCTTTTACTTGTAAGAAAGTCCAGTGTTATACAGATTATAACAGTAAACACATGTTGGTCAAAAATTAGGTTACTGTCCATATAAGTTCCCAAAGGCTGAACAATTGGGTCAACTCTTAGGGGTATATTGTCAACATGGTAGTTCCTGGGTAGATGACATCCAAAAGAATACGGTTGTGCAGTTTTTTGGCATTTAGTTTCAGACCATGAATTTGACACCAGTTAATTATTTAAAACAAACTTTTCTGCAGGATGGCAAAGTCATTTAGGGATTCAATGATTGCCCTAGCTTGCAGTCATCTTCAAACCTAGTGAACCAGAGCTGTATGGTATTGGCTTTTTCTTCAGAAAAGTGGATACCAGACAGAAGAGGTCCCATCACAAAACCTTGGGGACTCTACTAATAACTGGTCTCTTTGTCGAGGTAACTTCCCCTAGTTTGATTATCCGTGTCATATCTGTGAGCCAGCTGGTAACATAGCGGTTTATTTCCAGTTTATTTAGCTTTTCTACTATGCCCGAGTTGGGAATTGTGTCAAATGTTTTGGCCAGGTCTACATATGCAGTGTGTACCATTTTGCCTTCATCCATTGCTTTGGTGACCTTTGAAAAAAAAAATCCACCAGGTTGAGTAAGCATGACCTGCCCTTGATGTATATAAATTGGCTTTGTCAGTCCATCTTTAACTGGCTTCTAAAGGACATTTAAAAACCTACCTTTTTGAAATGTCTTTTGATGTGCTTGGGTGATTTACTTAATTACAAATCTGACAACTTATAACACCTTATGAGCCGAGTTCCGACACAGCAGTTTTTGTATTTTTTTTAATTTTGAGCACTTTTGACCCTTAATAAATTCTTCATAAAATAAAAGCATGCTGCCATTCCTTATCTGTCTACCCACACCCCCTTTTCCCCATTTTGCACATAGGGTCAGGGAGTCACTTCAGCAGTGACAATCCTCTAGAGCCAGGGTTTACGCTGCTGGGTGGCTAGTCCTGCTGCAAGCTGTCATTCCTTATGTACATACTAAAATAGTCCCATGACAAATAATGTGATATTACATAATTTCTCCTTCAGAACCCTACTTTACATTTTTTGTGAATCTTTTTTCTCTCTAAAACACATTTATAATTTGTAGCAATACTTTAGACAAGATTTAATAAACTATCTTATTTCATCTCTCAAATCTAATTCATAATCCATGTTTATATTAAAATTATCAAGTACATGAATGACTGCATACAAAATAAATGTTTTAGAACCAACTATGTGTAAAATAAAGTATGGTTTAGAGGAAGAATTGCATAGTATTTGACTTATGTGACTGTTTTAGTATGTATAAAAGGAATGGCAGCCCACTTGTTTTTTGTTCTGACGAAGACCTTATTAAGGGTCTAAAGCATTCATTAAAATTAAAAAGTACGAAATTTGTGATGTGAAAAAGACAAGCCAGCTAAGTTCTTCTATAGCTTATGATCCAATCTTAACAATTTTTAAACACCCCTGCTTCATTTGTTAAGATTGGTAATTCTTACTGCACTATTATTGTGTAATGTTAAGTGCTGTTTGAAGGAAGGTGGTGGGAGGTGAGTGTTAAGGACAGTGCTCTCAAGTTTACAGCTGTCTCCATATGTGGTGAGCAGAAAATGAGTCAGTTCTGACATTTGAGAAAATGATGCTAAAAGGTAGGACGGTCTTGTGGGTCTTCTCTGGTGATGGGGTTGGTAATGATAGGAGCCCTCCTGTTCATACCTGTTGTGTACGAGCATGTAACCAGTGATGGACCCAAGTTGTTATGGCTGCATTTCCTTTCTTATACCTAATACATGATTTTGTCATGGGGGGGTGTAGTGTCAAAAGCTTTAGCCGCTTCAAAGTGAGCCGTATGGACAAACCCTTCTATTTAGGGCTGCAGATGCACAGACACACACACACACACTGAGATAAACTTACAAGGTCTACGTTTGACAAAATTGTACTGGGTTATGCCATGAAGAAAGAGGATTTCGGTGTCTTTTCTTCGTTAGTTCCATGATGATTCTATCCGTTATCTTTTACAATATGTTATGAAGCTGATTGCTCTGCAGTTACTGGAGTCTGAGGAAGGGCCTCCTAAGTGATTTGGCTTCCTAGTAACCCATTTCCATCTTTTGGAACCTTAGTCCTTTACTCGTGTTGTGTTAGAGTGTGCGTATAAGGGAATATACTAAGTTGTTTTAGGGCGAACAAAATAAGCATTTTTGCATCTCTCCTGGTCTTGTGTGGCTGCATCTGGTGGGCGAAGTAGAATCAGTAGATAGCTTTACATTTGTACTAATATTGACATTTTACCTTTTCTTTAAGACTTTGTCTCTCTTCTAACTTGCAATTTCTCTGTTACTGTTATTAATGAAACATAATTACTTGGGTTTTGGAGGAGCTTGGGAGGGGTGATAGACCTGCTTTGCCAGCTCATCTATTCTGGGGAGAGGAATATCTGGCCACATTTCCATTATGATGTGGATGTCTCGTAATAATGAGAATGATTGTTAGTGAAACTACAGTATTGTGTGTGTGTGTGTGTGTGTGTGACTTTGTCTCTCTTCTAACTTGCAATTTCTCTGTTACTGTTATTAATGAAACATAATTACTTGGGTTTTGGAGGAGCTTGGGAGGGGTGATAGACCTGCTTTGCCAGCTCATCTATTCTGGGGAGAGGAATATCTGGCCACATTTCCATTATGATGTAGATGTCTCTTAATAATGAGAATGATTGCTAGTGAAACTATAGTATTGTGTGTGTGTGTGTGTGTGTGTGTGTGTGTGTGTGTGTGTGTGTGTGTGTTGGGGGTGGGCACAACTAGCAAAAGTTGTGTGCAGTGATGAGTTACATCACTAGTTCCACTCTGTTGTAAAATGTCAAAAATCCTCACTGGCATATAGGAACAACCTATGTGATTTTGCAGGCTGCTGTACTTTATTTCCCCTGCCCAACCTGCTGTTGGTGCATTTCCAGCGCTGGGAATATCCTTCCTCCAACAAGAATTATAACTACTACATAAAGTTTGAAATATTAGGTGGAGGAACTATGTTACATCACAAATACTTATAAAAAAATATATGTATATAGTGTGTGTATAAACGGTACTTGTGTATTATCGCAACCACTTTTGTAACCTGGTGCAATTCATAACGTGATCACGAAACAAGTTCATCTTAATGTTAAAAGGGTGTGTAAACTCCTAATTAGTACTGTGTCACATTGCATTTGATACAGGAATAATGGAAAAATTCCTCTTCCTGGTTAGCGTCCTTTAACGACTTGTGTTGCCTTTCCTATCTGCGAAGCACAGTAGAAGAAAATACTGCAACCAGTTTACTTCGCATTATACCTCTGAAACATCCCTGATTAAAAGGAAAAGATGTATTGTGGGCGAATTGCGTGTTTTGTTGTGCAGTCTTGCAGCAGACATCACAATCATAAAAGAACGATGAAAGAAAGCCATATGCAATAAGACAGACTATAGCAGTCCTGACTTTCCAGAGCAGTTATGGAGTACTGCTTTTCATTTTTTTTTTTTTGCTTTGCTTTTCCCTGATTTTACCTTAACATCAATGCATTACAAGAAAAATGTCCAGCTGGAAGAGGTACTTGGGGCTTACTACTGCTCTTGGGTGATCACCCAGTGTCACACCTAGCCGCTTAGTAGGTTTCCCAACCCCTGCTAGACCAAGAGTTGTTGGGCCACCACTTCAGTAATTTGGAGACATTCGAAATCTGGTTGCGATACTACATTAAGTACCATGTAATCTGTATATGTATGTTTTATTTATTATTTTTATTTTTTATTTTACATTTGTTAACCAGGATAGTCCACTGGCCAGGGGTCCATTTTCAGTGGAGTCTCAGGGAGGAAAGCTCCACATGCATCAATAACATGAAATAAAATAGTACAAAGTTTGACAATAGAATGGAAAGGTGGAGAAGGGCCTAGCATAGGGAAGGACTAGCCTGGTGTAGTGCAAGAGCATAGACAATTATTGGTCAGATGCAGTTTTAATGATTTTTTTTTTAATTTAGAGGTGGAAGTGGTAGTAATTGTATTACAGGATAGAGAATTCCAGACTTTGGATACATAATTAGAGAAGAGGGAGTCACCTTCTGTATTATTAGACTTTGGTTGCTGTGAGAATAAGTTTGTTACTGGAGTGAAGAGTTGTGCTATTGGTGTGGAGGTGAAGTAGGTTTTGTAATGCTGTTTTTTTTCTGGTTGATATAGTATTTTTTGGGCCAGTGAGTTGCCCCCCTGCACACCCCACACCCCCTGCAACTTAAATATACCATCTCCGAGATCATGCTACAGTGAAGACAATGGTAGTAGACATTGCTGTTCTCTTCACTGTAGCGCGATCTCTGAGTTAGTATATTTATGTTGCAGGTGGTGTGGGGGGTGCAAAGGGGCTTGCACCCCCTGCAAAAACATGGTTTTACATGTTTTTTTTTTTTTTTTATTTCATAGTTTCGAGATTTCACAACCTCGAGATTCTGGCTTTGATTTTATGAATCTCGGGATTGATATTTCAAAGTTAAGAAGTGGACCCACACACATGCGCACACACACACACATACACACACACATATATATATATATATATATATATCTATATATATATATATATATATATATATATAAGTATGTGCACACATCTATATATATGTGTGTGTGTGTGTGTATATATATATATATATATATATATATATATATATGTGTGTGTATATATATATATATATATATATATATGTATATATATATAGATGTGTGTGTGTGTATATATATATATATATATATATATATATATATATATATATATATATATATATATGTGTGTGTATATATATATATATATATATATTTATATATATATATATATATATATATATATATATGTGTGTGTGTGTGTATATATATATATATATATATATTATATGTGTGTGTGTGTGTGTATATATATATATATATATATATATGTGTGTGTGTATATATTATATATATATATATATACATATTATATATATATGTATGTATATGTATATACACATATATATATATATACATACATGCTCAGATATAGGTGTGCTTGTGTGTGTGTGTCTATATCTAAATACATGTGGGCACACACACACACACACACACACATATATATATATATATATATATATATGTGTGTGTGTGTGTGTATGTGTATATATAGTAGTAAAAAAAAAATAAATAGGAAGTAATAGATTGCCCATTCTTTAAGCTCATTAATGTCAGACAGGCTGGGTGTTATTGTCGAAATAATACCCTTCCAGGGGTGTGCTTTATTTCCACAAAAAGACGCACCCTGCTGGGCATTATTTCTTGCTCAATACTTCTCCTGTAGGGCAGCACGTTTTGATGTACCAAATCCTTGCAAACACCACTGTACAGTCTCTCTCTCTTTTTTTTTGTGTGTATGTTCTCACCAGTTATGTCATGCTGTGAAGCTAAAGTCGTCCCTTTCTTTCAGACTGTTGGCCTGGAGTGCTCAATTGACATGAATAGTACACTTAATTTAAGTTGTATTTGGATTGTAATGTTCTCTTGTTTTATTTATTGTTTACATTACCCGTTTACAGTCTTTACCTGTTTGCATAATGCCCATCTTTGTTGTGAAGAACACTTGTGGAACCTTATATGTTGGAGTTTCACTGTTGCAGTCATCACATTTGGGTTATCTGCTTTCAGTAGCCCTCAGTCGGCCTGATTATCAAAGTCTTGGGTCCTGCGTCGGTTGCTGTCTCATCTTCCATGACGTCAGGTAGTCAGGGGTATAAAGCATGCAGTTGACGCCATTACATCAGTCTTTCTTGCCGTGCGGTGCCTGAAGCAGAAGCAGTTCGCAAGTGCCAGTCGGCCGACTCCTGAAATTTTCGTTTTCGAGTTTCAGAACCGAAGTCTTTAAAGCTAAGTACCCTGTTGGGGAAACTTTTCTTGCTCTAAGCTGATGTCAGTAAAAGTCAATAATTGCATTTCTTGTGGAAAGCAAATACCTCATAAAGATTTTCATTCGTACTGCATTCCTTGCGTAGACCCTGACCATGACGTTACCTCGCTGTAGGCTTTGTGCCTTATTTAAACGGGAACTATTTGGCGTCGGTATGTTTACGCCTCTAAATATTTTGGTACTCTGTTCAATTATCCAGGTATGTCTTCAGTAAGCAGTCCGACTACCGACATTCCAAAAAAATGTAAAGATAAAGACAGAGACAGGCCACCTAGGTCCAAAGCTGCCAACAACGCTTCTCCTAAGCTAGTCGCCAGTTCGCCAGTACTCAGTGAGGTGCTTTCGCAGCCCCTGATACCCGTTACTTCAGATTTGCAAGCCTCTACTGAGACCCATTCAGAGTTCGGTATGCCGCGAGATTCTTCAACTGTGGAACTTGCGGATGTCTCTACCTTGGATGGGTCCAGAGCCGCTGTGCAGGCTCCAGCTTCTGAGGGTATATTCAGGCCTACTGACTTGCATATTAAACCGATGCCATCTTCTTCTTCAAGGCCTAAAACTCGAACCATGTCTAAAAAAACGACGCCCAGACCACATGGTCAGGCCTCTATGCCTAAAAAACATGTGATAAGAATGGCTGAAGACCTCATTACTTTAATCAGGGGAAGCCAACCTTCCCCCTCTAAGAGACCTAGGACTTAATTTGCCTATGATACTTCTGATCAGGATTCTGAAATTTCTGTTTCCTCTGATGACCAGGATTTACCCTTATCTACCTATGAGGATTCTGGTGCAGAGGACTCTATTCCCTCTGCTTCCTCTCCAGAGGTTTTCTCTTTTGGTGAAACTTTGCATGCTCTTAGGGAACATTTTTGCTGGGAAAGCCAGGATTACTCTGATTCTAAAAATAGGCTTAGGGATTTCTTACTCCTGCCCCAACACAGGCCTTTAGCTATCCCCCCCCCCTGTACTGGACATTGTTGATGATGCCTTTTCGGAATCTAGCTTGGCCCCTGATTCTTTACCTTCTTTTCCCAGAAAATCCGATGGATATTACAGGGTTCCTGACTCTCACAAGTTCCTTTTTAAAAATCCTACTGCGGATCCTGAGACCATTTCACAGGGACCCGAGGGCATTAAGGCTACTACTGCCAAAAATCCTACCCCTTCTGACAAGAGTTTTTTATGGGGTGCTAGATAGATGGGGTAAGAAGATATACACTTCTGCAACCTTGGCAATTAGGGCCTTAAACTGCCAGTTTCATTTGTTAAAGTATCAGCAGCACATCATTGGATTGCTTAAACAGAAAATGATGTTGATTCCTAACTGTGTTGAAAATAAGGATTTACAGGATTTAATGCATTCTGCTGAACAAGTTGGAAAACATACTTTGCAATGTGGTTTTGATTCACTAGAGGCATCTTGCAGGGCTGCTGTCACTGGGTCTGTACTTAGAAGGCATGCTTGGCTGAAGGAGCAATCTTTGCCAGATCATGTTAAAGCTAAATTGCTGGACGCTCCCTTAAATCACGACCGCCGGTTTGGCAACAGAGCAGAAGTAGTATTGAAAAAGACGGAAGAAAAAAAAATCAATGCAAACTGTTAAAGATTTCCTACAGGTACAGCCTCGAAGATTTTAGTAGGCATTGGCCCTCTAAGAATTGGTCCTTTCCTGCCTCTTCCTGGCCTTCTCAGTCCAAACCCAGAATCAGCAGAACACCCAGGCTTCAGTCCCAGGTTACGCACAGGAGTAAGCAGTGAGAGGCTCCCACTTCCAAATCAGGGAATAATAAGACTTCCCCCTATGGTAAACTGTCTCAATGACTTAACTTTAAAACTTCCAAGCCCTTCTCGACTGACTTCTCCTTTAGGGGGAAAGATTGCTCTGCAGACAAAAAACTGGGAACTAATTACCCAGGACAAATGGGTTTTAAGTATAGTTTCCCAAGGATACAGACTTCACTTCCACACGTTATCAACCCCAAACGGTGGGCCAGACCTACCCCCAAGTCAGTGGGCAGAGGCTTAAAAGCAAGTACTCTCTCTCAGTTAAACATAAGGGCTCTTCTGCTAAAGACTTTTCCTGGTACCCAGAAAAGACAACTCATGGCGTCCTATCCTGGACCTTTCTGTCCTAAACACCTTTTTGGTGATCCCAAAATTCAAGATGCTAACTCTTCACCAGTTGCTTCCTATGCTAGGCAAGGATGCCTGGTTGGCATCACTGGATTTAAAGGAAACCTACCTGCACATCCCAATCAGGGAATCTTGCATTAGATACCTACGCTTCAATGCAGGCTACATGCACTATCAGTTCTCTGCACTGCCCTTTGTCTTAGCTACTGCGCCCAGGGTATTCACAAAGTGCCTAGCTCCAGTCATTGCATTTTGCAGGCAAAGAAATATTCAAATATATCCATACCTGGACGATTGTCTAATTCAGGCAGAAAGCCAGGGCATTTGTGCACAACTTGTCTGGGGTACACCATAACCGAAAAGAAATCGCATCTTGTACCGTGTCAACATATTATATTCCGGGGAGCAAGCTTGAACACAACTTCCCAGATGTCTTTCCTCATGTCAGAGAAACAAATTCATTAGACAGCTTACTTCAAACTAATGGCTACAAAAAACCCTGCTATCTGCAAGACAAATACTGCGAGCCTTGGAGTTCATGGCCTCCTGCATTCTCCTAATTCCATATGCAAGACTGCATATGAGGAAATTACAATGGTATCTAAAAAGCCTGTGGTGTCAACATTTTCAAGCTCTAGAAGCAATGATTCCTTTCATACCTTGCCTACAGTTAGAGTTCCTTTGGTGGGTAGAGGCCTGCCACCAAAACAAGGGATTACCATTCTCTCTACTCCCTGCTGCCCAAACTCTTAACTACAGATGCATCAGATTATGCATGGGAGGCTCACCTGACAGGGAAGTGCATTCAGGGCAAATGGAACCCAAGTCAAATGCATCTGCATATCAGTCAAAAAGAAATGTTAGCTGTACAGAATGCTCTGACAGCCTTCAAGGACCACATTCTTCCAGGACAATTAATGGTAAGGATGGGACAACACCACTGTTATGTGGTATATAAACAGGCAGGGGGGGGACCCATTCATACCCTCTCTGCAGACTAGCCATAGCTCTGTGGAACACAGCCTTGAGCTACCAAGTGCATTTACAGGCTCCATTCCTGCCAGGAAAGCAAAATACACTGACAGACGAACTAAGCAGAAATCTCATGGACCCACACGAGTGGAAACTGGAACCAAAGTCTTTCAACATGTTGATAAACAACTGGGGGAGCCCAGAAATAAACCCGTTTGCCTCCCTCCAGAACTACCAATTGGGCAAAGTCTGCACAAGAACTCCCCACAAACAAGCTTGGAAAGCGGATGCCCTGTCCTTCAACTGGAAACATTTATCAGTTTATGCCTTTCCTTCTCGGCCTCTCCTCTCCAAAGTACTACTAAAGATCAAACAGGACAAACCAAGAACGTTACTGAGTGCACCAGACTGGCCATGCCAATATTGGTACCCCCTCTTGCGCAGTGTCACTGCTGGCATCATGGCACCTGCATCAGACCCCTACCCTGTTGTCCCAGCAGGAGGGCCAGATTCTGCATCCTCGGCTTCAAACCTTGAACCTGGCAGCCTGTCTATAATTGCGTGATCTCTCCGTTAACATCCCTCAGTAAACAAGTGTTTGATGTCATTTTGGAGGCAAGGAGGCCTAGTACTAGAAAATCTTATAGGTTCATAGGTAGGTACTAGGCTATCGGCCCTAGGGCCCATACAAGCCTAGCCAAAAAATGTACCCTGGCTTTCGCCACCCAAGAAAATTATTTTCCTATGCCCCTGTCGAGCAGAGCCGCAGAAGTGATCCCCAGGGTGAATTTCCCATTCAATCATCAAGATTTTTCTTGACTGCTAATGAGGAGCTCTGTTTGACATAGATAGGTAGTCTGTTCCAGAGTATGGGAAGTCTCTGGGATGCTGAAAATGGAAAAGATTCTGCTCCTGGAACCAAACTCAAGGGATGGGCACAGCTGCTCCCAATTTACCCCAGATTCTTCAATACTTAACTGAGATGCTTCACAAGGGCCTTTCTTTTTCCTCTATCAAAATTCATGCCTCAGCCATTTCAGCTCATTACAACACAGAACCTGACGGCCTTCTCTCTTCTCTCATCCACTGCTCAAACAGTTTTTCAGAGGGGCCAAAAACTTAAGACCACCCAGGAGAGCCCCAATGCCAGCCTGGGGCCTCATAACTCACTCTATCTCCTTTTGAGCCAGCTGCAAGTGTAGAGTTAAAATTCCTTTCTTGGAAAACGGCCTTCCTTTTAGCAATCACTTCAGCTAGAAGGGTATCTGAATTACAGGCTCTTATGGCAGTGGAGCCTTTCATCATCTTTCATGCGGACAGGGTGTCCCTCAGGACCAACCCCTCCTTCATGCCCAAGGTGTTATCCAGTGTGGCTTTTAATCGGTCCATTCATTTCCCAAACTTCTTTCCTAATTCACAGAACAAAGGGGAACGGATTCTACACTCCTTAGAAATCTGAACAATTGCTGGTGGCATTTTCTGCAGGGGCAGAGGAGAAGGCCATTTTAAAGTAAACCATTTCTAAATGGATAGGCCATTGCATTCATTTCTGCTGTAAGCACCGTGGAAAACCTATTCCACAGGGGATAAAACTGCACTCAACCAGGGCTGCATCTACCTCTACAACCTTTCTCTGAGGTGTCCCTTCCAGGGACATCTTAGAAGCTGCTACCTGGAGTTCAGTACATACTTTCACCAAGCATTACCATTTGCCTATTCTCTCTAAATCCAGAGCTGGTTTTGCCACTGCAGTCTTGCAGGGACTTATAGCTGATCCTAATGCTATCTAAATTCCTCCTCCCATCCTTGGCTTTGGGAATCTACCCAAATGTGATGACTGCAACATTGAAACACGAAGAACATAGTGCAGCTGTGTACATTTACCATAAATGTAGATGTTGGAGTGTATTCACTGTTGCAGTCCTGGTTACCCTCCCTCCAGCCCCTGACTTCTTTTGGCTATACCGCTATTCTCTTTTACTATGCTTTAAAAGCTTTTTGGTGTATTTGCTTTTTTGTTGGAGGTATAACCTTGCATGTTTATATTTAATTGCTTCCCATTAGGGGGGCACATCCGAGGCAAGAAAAACTGATGTAATGGCGTCGGCTGCATGCTTTATACCCCTGACTACCTGACGTCATGGAAGATGAGACAGCAACAGACGTAGGACCCAAGACTTATCAATCAGGCCGACTGAGGGCTACTGCAAGCAGCTAACCCAAATGTGATGACTGCAACAGTGAATACACTCTAACATCTAAATTTAGGGTAAGTGTACACAACTGTACTTTCCTTCATCCATTCTGTCTTAATAATTGATAGTTCCTCATTACAGTAAATGTTGACAAGACTGGCATATTTATTTCTCTGTGTATATCATTTCTTTTAATCTCCAGCGATACAAATGATGGGTTCACTAGGTCAAAGTAATACCCATCTTATAGATTCATAGGTTCATAGATTATTACTAGGCTAACTGCCCTTGTGGACTATTTTAAGCCTAGACAATTAGCCCACAAGAAACTCAAACCCTGCACCTTGTGTCTGTAAGGTAAACACCTTAACCATTATGCCAACCTCCCACCTCCATAACATCCTTTTAATGTCTGTAATGTGTTAAAAGCAGTAAGTAGCAAATAAAATTTACTAGCTGCTAAGGAAATAATTGTTCATCATATTGATAACTGGAAAGGATAGAAGCACCATCCAGTTTCCAAAGCTTCAGGACATTCTCGCACCCAAACAGTCATTCAGCTGACGGTGCTAAATAAAAACAAGTTTGGTCTCCAAGCACTTCAGAGCTTTCTGCCATTTTAAGAAAGTGTTGTTCTGTAGGATTTTGAGGATTGATGGTTGGCTTGTGTTGTTCTTTTGCTGGGCAGATTTAAGTTGCCTTTGTTTAAAAAAAAAAAAAAAGAAATTCCATTTTTTTTTTAACTTTCCTGTTTAGGAAAGTTATTTTTAAGCTAGGAGTTTGTGTTTCAATGGACTGTCACAAAATGTAATTGTAGCTTTAAACTGGAGTATGCTTTTCCTGTCAGTTTAGCAGTAATTGAAAATCATTTTTTTTTCTGAGGAGAAGTCATTTGCTTCACTTTTTGGAGCTGACGTAGTGTTGTAAAGTGTTTTTTTACAGTGCTTTTGTAAGGGGGAAAAGTGACTTCTAAAGGTGTCAAATTTTTACTTGTTCTTGCTGCTTGTTTACCTTGGGAAAGACTTGACTAAGGAAAATAACTACTGGTCCCATGGTTGGCGCTGTTTCTAGTCAAAGAAAAAAAAAGTTAAGCAAACAGCTTTTGCCACGACAGTAGACTAACAGTTTGACTTTGATGAGGCCATGGCTTGTTAGGCAGCTCTTCTTTTACCTTTGATCTCTGTGGTATGGCACCTACAGACACTATGGGCTGACGGTTAGCCACATCCTCTGTGGCTGTTTCGGTCTCCTCGGTGGGTAAGGGAAAGCTACTCCCTAGTCCTGGTAGAGGGAACAGGACAGACTTTCCTGTTTGGTCAGAATGTTATGCACATCACAAGGGAAGCTATTGTCGTCATTAATAGCTCTGTTGCCCCTGTTTTCCTGCCAAAAAAAAAAATGGAAAACTAAACACATCTTTTCCTTCTCAAATTTACTTAGACATTTACTTTACTGGATCTGGTTCAATGTTTAATTCAGGCTATTGATTTTTTTTTTTTTTTTTAATAATAATAATAAAGCAGTTCCTGGTAAAACAGAGGGGGATACCCAAGAGATTCAGAATGGATAAACACAAGTTTTTTTCCTCATTTATGGGATTCAGACTTTGAGGGGAGTTCAGTTTTGATTGTCCCTGTGGGGATTTATCTTTTTCTGTGACTATTTCCGGAATTTACCAGTGCTCTCAGTTGGAGAACACTGAGGTTTCTCAGTCCCTGATAAAATACCGTGAGCTGTTAATAGAAGAAATTTCCAGAACCTGTACCCATTCCTCAAGTTCTGTCATTTGTGGAGGATTTGTGTCTCACTGCAATTTTCCTGACATTCAGCTTCCTGCCCCTAAAAAGGCAGAAAGTTCCTTAGGCTTTTATACACTCTTTCCAAATCTGAGCCAGTAGCTATAGTTTTCGTTAGTCCTGCTGCTGTTAAACATTTGGTTATTCTAGTCTTATTCTTTCTGGCATGGATGGGAAGATTGTTGTTAAATATGGGGGATAAGTGTATGCTTCTGCAACTTTGCATTTCAAGAGTTTGAATTGTCAGGCTTGTATATTAAAGTTTATTTCTGACTAATTGTGAAGTATGAGGAATGTCCTGTCTGCAGTTTATTCTTGTAAAGAAAAGTCTAGTTTAAATAATTTAGTTTATTCGTTTCACAGATCACAGCTCTTTTTATGCAGTGTGGGATACTACTTCCGGGGCTATGGGCACTGGTATTCTTTTGAAGAGGTTTGCCTGGCTGTGTCCTCCTAGATGATGTGAAAAAATTGGATTTTAAATTCCTTGGGTAGAGATTTGTTCCTGTGCTGCTGAGGTTAAGTTGATATAGGGAAATATGTACGATTTTTTAGCCCTCCTTTTCCAGTTTTCTAAGAGAATTCAGCCCCCCCCCAAACCAAGGACAGTCCAAGTCAGAATGAATATTGTACCCCCCCCCCGGCATTCCCTTACAGAAAGTGTTAATCTCCACTTCTGTCTTAGACATTTAGTTTCAGACAAATGGGTTCTGAAGATTATTTGGTGAGGTTGCAGGCGGCACTGGGATGAAATCCCTTCTTTCCAGGGGGTAATTCCTCAACCAACAGACCAGACTCATCTGTTTCCCCCTGTCTCATCAGTGCAGGCTGTTTTGGGAAGTGATAGAAGTACTTCCTCTTTCCAAGGTTGGGGAAGGTTTTTATTCAAGATTGTTTTTACTACCTAATAGAGAAAATGCTTCTAGACCAGATGTTCATCGTGTTTCACTGTTGCAGTCATGGCTGTAGGGTTCTCCCCTGCTGGCAGGCAGTCCTCGGTCGGCCAGAATCCCAAAGTCTAGGTCTGGCGTCGGCTGATCAGCCATGCTCCCTGACTTCAGAGCGCCAGGAGTACAAAGCTGACAGCCGACGCCATGTTCTCCAGTCTTTCTTGCCGTGCGGTGATAGCAGTTCGCAAGTGCCAGTCGGCTGACTTCTGACCATCTTTTCTGAACAAACTTCAGTCCGAAGACTTTCTTCTCCAACTCAAAGCTAAGTACCCTGTTGGGGAAACTTTTTTCTTGCTTCAGTCCGATGTCAGAAAAAGTTAATAATTGTATTTCATGTGGGAAGCAAATACCTCTTAAGGATTTTCATTCTTACTGTATTCCTTGCTTAGGCCCTGACCGCGACGTAGCTAGTTGTCGGTTTTGTGCTAGATTCAATCAACGTACAATTAAACGAAGGTACGATTTTGCATTTCATTACTTCGGTAGGCGTTTTAATTACAAAATGTCGTCTGATACGGTTCCGGCTACCGGAGTTCAAAAACAACGCAAGGACAAAGACAGGCCTCCGAGGTCCAAATCTGACGATATCGTATAAGCAGAGCCAGGTTCGGCCGTCGTCAGTGAGGCCCTTTTGCAGCCCCTGTCGTCGGCCATTTCGGAACCGATGGCCGAAACGGACTCCCACGAGGAGCCAACTAGGTCTTTGAATATTTCTGTTGCAGGACCTTCGGATGGGTCCGGAGCCGCTGTGCAGGTACTGGCTTCCGAAGGGGTTTTCAGGCCTACTCAGCTTCTAATAAAGGCAAAGCCAAAGACAAAGGCAAAGACTCCTTCCAAATCAAAGACTGCAACACAGGCCTCTTCTGATCCGGCTCCCAAGTCACAGAAACAGTTACTTAAGATGGCGGAGGACTTACTTACTATGATTAGGGGTTCACATCCCCCTCCAGATAAAAGGCCAAGGCTGGAAGTTTATTATGACTCCTCTGATCAGGCTTCTGTTTCTTCAGTTTCTTCTTCTGACCAGGAATATTCTTTTCCTCCGTATGCGGATTCTGATGCTGAGGAATTCATTCCTTCAGCGTCTCCCCCTGAGGATTTCTCTTTTGGGGAAACTTTGCATGAAATGAGGGAACATTTCCACTGGGAAGGACAGGAGTATTCGGAATCTAAGAAAAGACTAAGGGATTTTCTTCTTCTTCCACATTATAGACCCCTGGCTATTCCCCCTATTTTGGATATTGTGGATGATGCTTTTTCGGAGGCTAACTTAACCCCTGACTCTTTTCCTCCTGCTCCTGTTAAGCCAGACAGATATTATAGGGTTCCTGATTCCCACCAGTTTTTATACAAGAACCCTACTGCTGACCCTGAAACCATTTCTCAGGGTCCTGAGGGAGTTAAGGCCGCTTCTGCTAAAAAACCCATTTCCACTGAGAAGGATTCCAGATCTGTAGAAAGATGGAGCAAAAAAGTGTACACTTCTGCTACTTTATCTATTAGGGCTTTAAACTGTCAGTTTCATATGCTGAAATACCAGCAATTTCTCCTGTCTGTTTTAAAACAAAAGCTAACTTCCATTTCCGCCTGTGCAGATAAGGAATTACATGACTTAATGCATGCCACTGAACAAATTGGGAAGCATGGTTTACACTGTGGATTTGATGCCTTGGAGGCGTCTTGTAGGGCTGCTGCTTCTGGCACAGTAATTAGAAGGCATGCATGGTTAAAGGAACAAAATTTGCCAGATCAAGTAAAAGCTAAATTATTAGATGCTCCTGTTCAGCATAATGTTTTCTTTGGATCTAAAGCTGAAGAGGTGATTAAAAAGATGGAGGACAAGGCAAAATCCATGCAAACAGTTAAAGATTTCTTAAAAGTACAGCCACCCAGATTTAGCAGGAATTGGCCTGCAAAAAATTGGTCCTTTCCCAGTTCAGACAGGCCTCAGAGGGGTAGATACAGACGCTCCCGAGGAAGGCCTCAAACACAAGCCTCTTATAGACCCAAGACAGTGGACTGCTTCCACCCCTAGGGGAGGAGAGGATAGGTCGCAAGCTCATAGGAAACAGACTCAATAACTCCATCTGTTGGGCTACAGGAACTTTTTGCCTGGAAGCCCCTCTCGGAGGAAAACTTTCTCTTTTTCACCTAAATTGGACTCACCCAAGACAAGTGGGTTCTGGATGTGGTTTGAAGAGGTTACAAATTCCATTTTCATACCCTACCAAGGCCAAGCGGATGGCCAGATCTTCCAAAACATCAATGGACAGAGGCCTTAAACCAGGTGGAAGCTCTTTTGGCTATGAAAGCCATCAAACTAGTTCCACTTTCAGAGATGGGACAAGGTTTTTACTCAAGGCTCTTTCTAGTCCCCAGGAAGCAAAATTCATGGAGACCCATTCTGGATCCGTCAGTCTTGAACACTTTTCTAGAGATACCAAAATTCAAGATGCTTACTCTACAGCAGCTACTTCCAATGCTGACCAAAAATGCATGGATGGTAACTTTGGATTTAAAGGAGGCATATTTACACATTCCCATCAGGCAGGAACGCAGAAAATACCTCGGGTTCAAGGCCGGATCGAGGCACTTTCAATTCTCTGCGCTGCCCTTTGGGTTGTCTACTGCGCCCAGGGTCTTCACCAAATGCCTGGCTCCAGTAGTAGCTTATTGCAGACTCAAGGGAATTCAAATTTACCCTTATCTGGACGACTGTCTTATTCAGGCAGACAGCAAGGATGTCTTACTCCAGCATCTACAGTTTGTTCAGAATCTTCTCTAGTTCCTGGGATTCACTGTAAACATAAAGTCAAATTTGACACCCTCACAACAGATAATTTTTCTGGGCGCTTCTCTAAACACAACAACCCAGATGGCATTTCTAACATACGAAAAACAGTTACAGCTGGCTTCAACTTTCAAAACCTTGGCAACTTTAACTCCGCTATCTGCAAAGAGATTCCTGCAGGCTTTGGGTTACATGGCCTCCTGCATCCTTCTCGTACCATATGAGGAAAATACAGTGGTACTTAAAAAGTGTATGGTCTCAGCATTGCCACAGTTTAGACATACTGATCTCCATCCTGCCTTGTCTTCAAAAGGAATTCCTTTGGTGGTCCAAGGCATGTATTCTAAACAAAGGAAAACCCTTCTGTCTGCCTCCTGCCACTCGGATACTAACCACGGATGCCTCAGATTATACATGGGGAGCCCATTTTCAGATCAACTGTCTGCAGGGCCTTTGGACAAAGGATCAGAAGCACCTGCATATCAATTTAAAGGAAATGTTAGCCGTTCAGAAAGCTCTATTGGCCTTCTGGAATCTTCTACAACCAGGACAACTACTGATACGGACAGACAACACCACATTTATGTGGTAGATAAACAAGCAAGGGGGATCTCATTCCTACCCCCTTTGCAGACTAGCCATGGATCTATGGAACACAGCTCTAGCTTGCAATCTGGACCTTCAAGCTCAGTTTCTACCAGGGAAGCAAAACTTCCTGGCAGACAGTCTGAGCAGAAACCTTTCGGACCCACACGAGTGGATGCTGGTCACCGAAATATTCAGGATGATAACAGCAGTCTGGGGATGTCCTCACATAGACCTCTTTGCATCCCACCTCAATCATCAACTACAGATTTTTTGCACCAGGACTTTCCACGAACAAGCTTGGAAAGTTGATGCACTATCATTCAGTTGGAGAAACCTCTCTGGGTATGCCTTTCCGCCTCTTCCTCTTCTTCCACAGGTATTATTAAAGATCAAACGGGACAAGCCCAAGATGATAATCTTGATGGCCCCAAATTGGCCTCGACAGTTTTGGTACCCAACTCTGAAAAACCTATGTCTGGAGCCCCCTTGGGTTTTACCACAGACTCAGAACCTTCTGTCCCAACACCAGGGTCAGGTTCTACACTCCCATGTCAGAACTCTCAGCCTGGCGGCCTGGTTAATCCAGGGTCTTTGATTCATTCTCTCCTACCCAAGCAGGTTATGGATGTCATTTTAGAAGCCAGACGTCCTAGCACTAGAAAATCTTATGCAGGAAAATGGAAACTATTTTGTTACTGTATGCAGGCTCAGGATTCTGATCATCTTCTTCCTAACATTCCTTTGATTTTACTTTACCTGACAGATCTCTTACATAAGGGTCTCTCTCTCTCTCTTCCATTAAGATACATGCCTCTGCTATTTCCGCTCATTACAATACAGACCCTCCAATCTTTTCCCACCAGCTCATGAGACAGTTTCCAGAACTTAAGACCTCCTAGATCTCCTCCCATTCCTGCTTAGGATCTCAACTATGTTTTGGAAAAGCTCACCTTACCTCCTTTGAACCTGCTGCCTCTTCTGACATCAAGTTTTTATCTTAGATTCATACTAGGCTATCTGCCCTGGGGCAATTATAAGCCTAGCCCGATTCTGTATGGCTTACGCCACCCCTTGATTTGAGTATATTGTGCCCTTTTTAAGGTTTAGTTTACTGTCCCTCTGTCTAATAGTGACAGAGGAGTAATCCCTGGGACAAACCTACGATCCCCCATCCACTTATCGAGATTCTTCATGTGAGGCAGAGCACCTCACTGAATCTCTTCAAGAACTGGAATTCTATTCCAGAGCGAAGGGAGCCTCTGGGTTATGAACCTGTCCCTCCAGCAAGTTCTGTTTATTTCTGTGCTGAGGTTCAAGTCCTTCAAGCGTGTGGCTCTAAGGGATTTAGATTTACTGAGGTGGAGCATGTCCATTAATTCTGGATTTGACATAGCTTTGTATGTCAGGCATAGATCGCCTCGAAGTAGGCGGTATGCAACTGAGTAGAGCTGGAGTTTTTTTAACCGAGCAGCATATGGCATCTGTTTGAGACCCTTGATCCTGTTGGTGAGATACTTTTGGGGTCTTTCTAATTGCTGCAGGTGTCGGGTAAGGTACATCCCAAAAGGGGCATTGTATTCTATGATGGGCCTGATGAGGGATGAATAAAGGGGCACAATTACCTCTCTTGATCTAGATGTAAAACCCTTTGTGATGAGGTGGGCTATGTAGAAGGTCTTTCTAACCACTTTGGCAATGTGGTTTTCAAAGGAGAGATTGCTATCAACTTGGGTCCCCAGGTCCCTAATAACTTTCTCTGTACTTAATGGGTTTCCGCCTATGTGGTAATTTGTGGGCACATTGTTTTTGCCAAAGGGTATGACTATACATTTTTTGGCATTTAGCTTTAAACTATGGCGCTGGCACCAGTTATATGTCTCTGTGAGACCTTTTTGAAGGATGTTTGTGTCAGCTGGAGAGTTGATTATGGTGCCCAGTTTGCAGTAGTCTGCGAACTTCCGTGAGCCATAGTCCTCCCACGTTTGCCTGTACCTCGGAAAAGTATATACCGAACAAGAGTGGTCCCAGGACAGAACCCTGTGGGACGCCACTTGTGACTGGTTTCGAGTCTGACATGGCTCCAGCAACTCTCACTCTGTGGGTTCTGTCTTTAGCCAGTTTGCCACCCATCTTGTGACATAAGGGTTTATATTTAAGCTGGATAGCTCATCCATGATGCCCGAGTGGGGTATTGTGTCAAATGCCTTTGCAAGGTCCAGATAGGCTGCGTGGACTACCTTCCCTTCATCTATGGCTTTGGTGACTGTTTCAAAGAAGTCAACCAGGTTCAAAAGGCAGGATCTGCCCTTGACAAAGCCGAACTAGGTAGGATCTAGTGTCTGTAGGTCCCCAGTGTCTTTGTTTATGAGCTCCATGATGATCCTCTCCATAGCCTTGCAGACTAAGCTAGTCAGGCTTATGGGGCGATAGTTTCCAGGGTCCGTAGAGGCTCCACCTTTGTGGAGTGGGACCACTGTTGCTGTACGCCATTCTGTGGGCACATATCCTGTAGTGAGGCTGAGATTGTATAGCTGTTTTATTTGAGGGATTAGTTCCTCTTGTAGTTCATGTAGGACGCAACCTGGGACGCCATGTTGTCCCATGGAAGCAGTGTTTTTTGCTTTGGAGAGGGCAGCCTTCACCTGAGCATCTGAGATGTTTGGGAGGCAGCCCTCTGCTGGGATAGATACTTGCTCTTTTGGGGGGGAGGGGGGAGAAGTTTGCACTGAACCTGTCTGCCAGGATATTAGCGATGTCTGTGGGTTCAGTGTATTTTTTGTCGTTTAGAATCAACTCAGAACAAGTCTGGGAGTTGCATCCCAGGTTTCTAACATAACTGAAAAAAGCCTTATGATTGTCTTTGGTGTCCTGTGCAATTTTTCTCTCGAAGCTGGCCTTGGAGGATTTTATGAGGGATCGTAATTTTTTGCTAGTACTGATCAGAGATGCCTTCCCTATTAGGGATTTTGCTCCATGTAGTAGCTTCCTCCTTCTGTTGTACAGTTTATTTATGGCAGGGTCCACCAGACTAGACGCCTGCCTTTGGATGATTGGGTCTTGGTTTTGTTTGGGATAGCATGATCCATGCATTCCTGGAGATGTCCGTAGAATGCATTTATATAGGATTCTGCAGTTTGGGCCGTAGTTTCCACTGGCCCTGGGGCCTTGAAGGATTCCACTTCGGTTTTGAGAAGTTCGCTTTTGAGAAGTTTTTCACTGTGGTTTTCTGGGCTGGGGGTGGGGTCGGGACGTGGGCATCCAGTGAAATTAATTTATGGTCTGATCTTACCAATGAGAGATATACCTCTGGTGTGGAGCATAGAGTCCCCATGTTGGTAATGATCAGGTCCAGTATGTTGCCCCCTCTTGTGGTAGTGAGGACTAGTTGTTCCATAGCATTTGAGTTTATAATTTCCAGGAATCTTTGGGCTAAGGTGCTGGGGTTTGAGTAGTGCTCCCAGTCAATGTTTGGGTAGTTGAAGTCGCCCAATATAATGGTGTTCGGAGAGATCTTCATGTTCTCCAATGTTTTCAGGAAAGCTGAGTGGGATTCCTGACTTTGAGAGGGTGGTCTGTAGGAAGCTATAAACTGAAAAGCAGTCTTGCCCACTGTTAGTTGCACATGGATGGTCTCCGATACTTCGTGCAATGCCACTAACCTGGAGGTGTGGATATCCTTGATTAAATATGGAAACTCCCCCTCCTTTTGTGGTTCGGTCCAGGTTTTGGGGCCGAAATGCATGATATGAGGTATAGCCTGGCAGTACTGGGGTGCTCTCTGGAGCCTTGAACCAGGTTTCTGTCACTGCACAGATATCGATGTTCTCCATACTGAGGAGAGCTTGAAAAGTGCATCTTGAGGTTAAGACTTCTGGCATTTAGCAGCATTACCCTTAGTTTCTTGTTCCTTGTGCTGTCTATGGGGGTGGGTTTGACTTTTGAGCCTTGCCTAAAAAAGGCACTATGGGGGTGGCAAGAGCCTTTGCCAATATCCGAAAGCCCAGTGGTGACAGGTGCAAGCCGTCCCTAGCGAAGCAACGTGGCTTGTCGAGCATGTCATCCCAGGCTGACAGACACTGGATCCCCTTTGAATGACACCAAAATTTTAGCCAATTGTTAAAATCAATAATTTTGTCTTTGTACTGTGGCATCATTCCAGGTGAGGTAAGATGCTGCTCAAGGTCAGGGTCATACCAGCCTGGGCTACTTGATCAGAGAGCTCCTCTATGTCTCTTTTCATGTAGTCCAGGGAGGTACGTCTCAGGTCATTCACACCAGCATGTACAATGACTGAGTCATATTTGTATTTGCTTTGGAGTGACCTGAGTGCTTGCGTTATGTGTCGGATCCTAGCACCCGACAGGCAGCTCACCATGACCTTCTCTTTATTCAGCCTGGTGAGTGGGACGTCAGTGTGTCTGACAATAGAGTCACCTGTAACAAGAGTATCAGGTGTGTTATTCAGCCTTAAGGGCTGTGGCTGCTTGGCACACTTGACTTTGTGGGTTATGTGTTGTGTGTGTTTTGTTTTGAGGTAGCGTTTGCTTGGATGTCTGCTTTGGAGGTCTCTGTTGCTTAGGTAGATTTTTATTTAGAGCCTCCAGTATGTTTTTGTGTATTTATGTGTTTGGTTCGCTGATGTGGTGGGACTATGTGATACTGGAATTGTGTTGTGTGAGGTTACCTTCTCCTCCTGACTGGTTACACCAGTTTTGAGATGAGAGAGCTCAGCCTCCAGTTTGGCTAAATAGTTGCATCTCTCACATATATTTGAACCTGTTTGGAGGAGGAGAGGGTTGTCCGTGTACATGAGACAGTTGTAACATTGCCTCAAAATTCCCAGATTCACCAGCTGGACTGGAGAGGAAACCATTGACTGACCTTTGGACATGCTAGAGTAATAGGAAAACTGAATTTAAGATGGACCAATAGAGGACAGGGTAATCGTAGAGAGTATAAGAGTAAGTAGTGCTTATGGCTTAATAGTGCTAACTTGTAGGATTACTTAATTGGACCAGTGAAGGGCCTTAGAATGAGAATATGGTGTTTAAATTGAGAGATAGAGCAGTTCTAAGGGAAAAAGTCAAGAGCAGACTTTGTGGAGCTAGGGATAGTTGAAACCCAATTAGGCGGCGCTGCCCGCTGTTGCGCTATGCACAAAAACGCGCAAAACCGTGCAAAAGAGGGTTTTAAGAGAGGAAGATGAAGGAGTTTTGGAATTGACCCAAAATGGCCAATAAAACTACAGTTTCAAGTCAGTAACCACTCCCACAGGGGCAGGCAGGCTGCTCAATGTTTTTCACTGCCACTGATCAACAGAGAGACTTCCCTTTAGCCCAAGCAAAAAATGGCCTCTCAGAAACTTACAAACAGTTCAAGAACAGCAAGCCTGTAACTGAACTTTTTTAAATCTCAGAAAAGTGGGAAAAAAGCAAGATTTTTTTTTTTTTTTTTGTTTGTTTTTTTCAGAGATAGCAGAGGTTCACAAGTATCAACAAGTTATAACAGTGCAGTAAATGACCCCACAGCCATCCTGTTAGCTCTGACCTCTGCCAGGAGAGTTTCAGAGTTGCAAGCTCTTATGGCTGTGGAACCTTCTATTATTTTTCATCAAGACATGGTGTCTTTAAGGACTAATCCTACTTTCATGCCTAAGGTGGTTTCCAAAGTGGCTTTAAATCAAAGTATTCACTTGCCAACTTGTTTCCCCACTCCTCAAAATAAAGGGGAAAGGATCTTACATTCCTTGGATGTACACAGACAACTACGTTTTTACCTGGACAGAACCAAGGACATCAGAAAATCAGAGCAATTGTTTGATGTCCTTCAAGGATGCATCTGCAGTCCTAACATATGGGTTGTCCCGCCTCAGGCAGCCCTTCGATCGGCCGGATTCCAAAGTCTGGGTCTGGCCTCTGCTGATGTCGCACTTCACCCGACGTCATAGCTGCTGTGGTATAAAGGCATCAGCCGACGCCATTTTCCTCAGTCTTTCCTGCCGCGCGGTGCCCGAAGCAGAAGCTGTTCGCAAGTGCCGGTCAGTCAGATCCAGAGATTTCTACTACCGAAGACTTCTAAAAAGCTAAGTACCCCGTTGGGGACTCTTTCTTGCCTCAGCCGATGTCAGACAAAGTAAATAATTGTTTTAACTTGTGGGAAACAAATACCTCATAAGGATTTCCACTCTTACTGCCTTCCTTGTTTAGGCCCGGACCACGACGTATCAGCTTGTCTAGCCTGTGCTTCCTTCAACCGACGGACGCTTAGACGTCGGTCGGAGTTTGCAGAGGAGTTTTTTGGTCCCGCTTTTGCATACAAAATGCCGTCGGAGACTCCGACTACACAATTAGCTAAAAAGCGCAAGGAAAAGGACCGACACTCGCGGTCCGCGGTTTCGGCTGAAACCACGGTTAGGCCAACCGTGAGTGTCTCAGTTTCGGCTGAAACAGAGTCCTCGGTTCTTCCTTCGGCCGAAAGCATGCCTCCGATAGCCGAGGCCTCACAGAGCATGGCTGAATCTGCTACTGAAATTACCCCTACAGAAGCAGGCACCCAGGATTTGTCAGATACTATTCCTTTAGACACATCTACCCCTGCACGTGGGGCTGCTAGACCCCCTGCATCTATGTCTATCAAGGCTTTTTCCAGGGCTAAAGCAGCTAAATCTTCTAAGGCCTTACCTGCTAAAACTCCCTCACACAAGCCTACCCCTAGTTCCCAAATGCTCAGCCTGGCTGAGGATCTCATTTCTTTGATCAGGGGATCCCAACCTCACCCAGACAGGGCCTCTCAACCCCCTCCAGATAAGAGGCCTAGAACTGAACCCCCAGAACCTGTTTCTACAGACTATTCCTCGGATGACTCAGATATTTCAGACCCTCAGGAAGGCCCATATTCTCCTTATGAGGATTCTGATGCAGAAGAATCCATTTCTTCTGCTTCTCCTCCTGAAGAATTTTCTTTTGGGGAAACCTTACATGCTATGAAGGGAACACTTTCAATGGCAGGGCCAGGATTTTTCAGATTCAAGGAAAAGGCTAAGGACTTTTTTACACTTACCACAGCATAGGCCTGTAGCCATTCCTCCAGTACTAACAGATGTCCTTCAAGGATGCATCTGCAGTCCTAACAAATGGGTTGTCCTGCCTCAGGCAGCCCTTCGGTCGGCCGGATTCCAAAGTCTGGGTCTGGCCTCGGCTGATGTCACACTTCACCCGACGTCATAGCTGCAGTTAACCGGGTATAAAGGCATCAGCCGACGCCATTTTCCCCAGTCTTTCTTGCCGCGTGGCACCCGAAGCAGAAGCTGTTCGCAAGTGCCGGTCGGTCAGAACCAGAGATTGCTACTACCGAAGACTTCTAAAAAGCTAAGTACCCCGTTGGGGACTCTTTCTTGCCTCAGCCGATGTCAGAAAAAGTGAATAATTGTTTAACTTTTGGGAAACAAATACCTCATAAAGATTTCCACTCTTACTGCCTACCTTGTTTAGGCCCAGACCACGACGTAGCAGCTTGTCTAGCCTGTGCTTCCTTCAACCGACGGACACTTAGACGTCTGTCGGAGTTTGCAGAGGAGTTTTTCGGCTCCGCTTTTGCTTACAACATGCCGTCGGAGGCTCCGACTTCACAATTAGCTAAAAAGCGTAAGGAAAAGGACCAACACTTGCGGTCCGCGGTTTCGGCCGAAACCGCTGTTAAGTCAACCGCGAGTGTCTCTGTTTCGGCTGAAACCGAGACCTCGGTTCTTCCTTCTGCCGAAAGCTTGCCTCCTACCGAGGCCTCATCCAGCATGGCTGAATCTGCTACTGAAATTCCACCTGCTCCTACAGGTTCACAGGATTTATCAGATACTATCCCTTTAGATATATCGACTCCTGCATGTGGAGCTGCTAGGCCCCCTGCATCCATGTCAATTAAGGCTTTTACCAGGGCTAAAGCAGCAAAATCAACCAAGACCGTGCCTGCTAAAACCCCCTCTCACAGGCCTAGCTCTAGTACTCAAATGCTTAGTCTAGCAGAGGATCTCATTTCTTTGATCAGGGGATCTCAGCCTCACCCTGACAGGGCCTCTCACCCCCCTCCAGAGAAGAGGCCTAGAGCAGAGCCCTCTGAGCCAGTTTCTACAGATTACTCCTCTGATGATTCAGAAGATACAAACCCTCCAGAAGGCCCTTATTCTCCGTATGAGGACTCTGATGCAGAAGACTCCATTCCTTCTGCCTCTCCTCCTGAGGAATTTTCTTTTGGGGAAACCTTGCATGCTATGAGGGAACAATTTCAATGGCAGGGCCAGGTTTTTTCAGACTCTAGGAAAAGGCTTAGGACCTTTTTGCATTTGCCACAGCATAGGCCTTTAGCCATTCCTCCAGTACTTACAGTTGTGGATGATGCATTTAATGATGCTTGTACTGCTCCTGATTCACTTCCTCCGGCCCCTGCTAAGCCCGACAGATACTACAGGGTTCCGGACACACATTATCACTTGTATAAGGCTCCTTTTGCAGATCCTGAAACTATTTCACAGGGCCCCAAGGCTGTAGCAGCTGCCTCTGCCAAAACCCCCTCCCCTCTGAAAGGGAATCTAGGGCCTTAGAGAGATGGGGTAAAAAAGTTTATACTTCTGCTACTCTTTCGGCTAGGGCCTTCAATTCCACATGATTCAGTATCAGGAATTTATGTTAGATCAGTTAACTAAAAAACTGTCCTCGCCTGAACCTTTAGACCGAAAGTCCCTTCAGGAAATGGTACATAACATTCAGCAGGTCAGTAATCATTCCTTAAAATGCGGCTATGATGCACTGGAGGCTTCCTTTAGATCAGCTGTGACTGGTACAGTGATCAGAAGGCATGCATGGTTAAAAGAGCAGTCCTTACCAGACCATGTAAAATCAAAGCTCCTAGATGCTCCCATGGATAAACACAGTTTGTTTGGCTCCCCTGCACAGCAAGTATTGAAGAAGGTGGAAGAGAAAGCAAAATCTGTCCAGACAGTCAAGGATTTCTTACAGGTCCAGCCTCCAAGGTTTAGTAGGAACTGGCCTTCCAAGAATTGGTCCTTTCCTGACATCACCAGAGCACAGAGAGGCAGGAATAGGCGCCCAAGAGGCAGAGGTCAATCCAGAGGTGCATACAGGGGACATCAGTGGCAGCCTAACAACCAGTGAAGTACTGCCACAGATCCAGCCACTACCACTTCCACAGGGCAATCACAGTGACTTGGCTCTGAAACCGCCTACCAGGGAACAACTAGAAGCACCCTTAGGCGGAAAGATAGCCTTATTTTCAGTAAACTGGCATTACATTACAGGAGACAAATGGATTTTACAGACAATAGACAAAGGTTACAGGTTTCACTTCCATACTCTACCAAGGAAGAGAGGAATGCCAAACCTACCTCCAAATCAAAAGACAAACGCTCTAGAACAAATAGACCACTTAATAAGGATGACAGCTATAGAAAAGGTACCGTCTATGGAACAAGGGCAAGGATTTTACTCCAGACTTTTCCTGGTGCCAAGAAAGGAAAACCAATGGAGACCTATTCTTGACCTGTCCGCTCTGAACACATATCTCATTGTTCCAAAATTCAAGATGCTGACCCTACAGCAGCTTCTTTCCATGCTGGGCAAGGAGTCTTGGCTGGTAACTCTAGATCTCAAGGAGGCATACCTGCACCTCCCCATACGACCAAATTGCAGAAGATACCTCAGATTTCTTGCAGGATCAGAGCATTATCAATTCTCAGCATTGCCTTTTGGCTTATCTACTGCGCCCAGAGTATTCACGAAATGCCTGGCATCAGTAATTGCTCATTGCAGGCTTCAGTGAATTCAAATTTACCCTTACCTGGACGACTGCCTGCTACAAGCGGACAACAAAAACAAATTAACACAAGATTTGAAAAAGGTCATGCACCTACTTCAAGCCCTGGGATACACAGTCAACATAAAAAAGTCAAGGCTGATACCATCCCAAAGGATAACTTTCTTGGGTGCAGAACTGGACACATCAAACCAAATGGCATCCCTCACAGCAGAAAAGCAAAAGCACCTACCACTCTATTTCATGGCATTAACAACGCAGAACCAGCTTACAGCAAGGAAAGTCCTGCAAGCCCTGGGTTACATGGCATCCTGCATAATATTGATTCCACATGCCAGACTACATATGAGGAAGTTGCAATGGTACCTAAGGAATTTATGGTCTCAGCACAAGCACAGCCTAGAAACCCAAATTCCAATAATTCCATGCCTGAAGCAAGAATTCCGATGGTGGGCTCAGGCCTGTCAATTGAACAAAGGACTGCCCTTCCACAGCCCCCAACCAAGCCAGACTATCACCATGGACGCCTCAGACCTCGGATGGGGGGCACACATGCTGGACAAGTGCATACAAGGCTTATGGACTCAAGACCAGCTGAACCTACACATAAATCAAAAAGAGATGCTGGCAGTAAAACTGGCAATTCAGACATTCAGACCGTTTCTTCAACAGGGTCAATTGCTGATAAGGACGGACAACACCACAGTTATGTGGTATATCAACAAACAGGGAGGCACACATTCATACCCTCTATGCCGGATGGCAATGGACCTCTGGAATGTGGCCGTGAGCCTCAACATTCAGCTCCAGGCAATATTTGTGCCAGGAAAAGAAAATATACTAGCAGACATCTTAAGCAGAACTACCTCGGATGCCCACGAATGGATGCTGCATCCAGACATCTTCAAATCCATTACAAGGAAATGGGGACTACCAGAAATAGATTTATTCGCATCCCCACACAACCACCAATTGAAAAAATTCTGCACAAGGACATACCACCCACTTGCTTGGAAGGTGGACTCCCTATCTTTCAGTTGGAAAAACCTGACAGCATATGCATTCCCACCTCTTCCTTTGATGCACAAGGTGCTATTGAAGATCAAAGAAGACCGTCCAAGGATCATCCTGATAGCTCCAGACTGGCCGAGGCAGCATTGGTACCCATTACTGAGGAGTATGTCTCTGGGAACACGCATGGCCTCTACCCCTAGTTCCTTTACTGCTAACACAGAACAACTTCAAAACCCTGCATCCAAACTTGAAAACACTGCAGCTAGCTGCTTGGAACATTGCATAAGACAAAATAACCCAGATTTATCTCAAAGGGTTAAAGACATTATCTTGGAGGCTCGCAGACCCTCAACAAGAAAAACTTATTCAGCAAAATGGAAAAGATATCTCATTTGGAGTGCAGCAAAAGGAGAAAATGTATCACTGGTAAACATAGCTAACATCCTGGAATACTTAGCAGAGCTTTTCCACAATGGCCTGTCCTACTCTTCCATTAAGATTCATGCTTCAGCTATTTCAGCAGAATACAACATGGATCCTCCAGTCTTCTCTCATCCTCTACTCAGGCAGTTTCTGAGAGGAATTAAAAATGTAAAGCCACCAAGGAAGCCACCATTGCCTACATGGGACTTGAACTTTGTGCTTGAAAAGTTGACACTCCCCCCTTTTGAACCAGCAGCAACAGCAGAATTACAGTACTTATCATGGAAAACTGCTTTCCTGCTTGCAATCACTTCAGCAAGAAGGGTTTCTGAATTACAGGCATTAATGGCAGTACAGCCCTTCCTTATCTTCCATCAGGATAGAGTGTCCATGAGAACTAATCCTACTTTTATGCCAAAGGTGGTCTCCATGGTATCATTAAACCAAGCAATCCACCTACCTA
This sequence comes from Protopterus annectens, assembly GCF_019279795.1. Taxonomy (NCBI): domain Eukaryota; kingdom Metazoa; phylum Chordata; order Ceratodontiformes; family Protopteridae; genus Protopterus; species Protopterus annectens. The sequence goes on along the minus strand of NC_056747.1, from coordinate 455,890,941 downwards.
CATTCTTCCCCAACCCACAGAACAGGGTGGAAAGACTACTATATACCTTGGATGTGCATAGGCAATTGCGCTACTACCTGGACAGAACCAAGAACAATAGAAAAACTGACCAGCTTCTGGTAGCATATGCAACAGGAATGGAAGGAAAAGCAATTTCAAAACAGACATTCTCAAAATGGATAGGAAATTGCATTAGATTTTGTTACTCTTATCATGGAAAGACAACTCCAGAAAACATCAGACCTCACTCCACAAGGGCTACAGCCACTACTACAGCTTTTTTACGAGGGGTGGCTACCAAAGACATTTTAGAGGCTGCTACTTGGAGCTCCGTGCATACATTTGCCAAGCATTATAATCTACCCTTGTACTCCAGATCCCGAGCAGGTTTTGCCACTGCTGTTTTGCAAGGGATCTTAACTACACCATAATCTTATTACTACCTCCTCCCCCAGTTTGGCTATAGTATTCTACCCATTTGTTAGGACTGCAGATGCATCCTTGAAGGACATAGTACAGTTTTGTACCTACCATAAATGTAGATGTCCGAGAGGTATGCATCTGCAGTCAGGATTACCCACCCTCCTTCCCCTCTGTGGTACTCCTAGGGTATTTGCCCATCTCTTAGCTAGCTGGGGGAATCTATTATGGTGTATTTGTTTGTATATATGTATATACATGTTTATTTCTATTTGCTCTCTATTGTTTGGAAACATTTGCATTTATCCAAATTTAGCCTTACTAGAGGGCACCTGGCATCTGGGGCGAGAAACACTGAGGAAAATGGCGTCGGCTGATACCTTTATACCCGGTTAACTGCAGCTATGATGTCGGGTGAAGTGCGACATCAGCCGAGGCCAGACCCAGACTTTGGAATCCGACCGACCGAAGGGCTGCCTGAGGCAGGACAACCCATTTGTTAGGACTGCAGATGCATACCTCTCGGACATCTACATTTATGGTAGGTACAAAACTGTACTTTATTGATGATGCATATAATGATGCCTGTACTGCCCCTGATTCTCTTCCTCCGGCCCCTGCCAAGCCGGACAGATATTACAGGGTCCCGGACACACACTACCATTTGTATAAGGCTCCTGTTGCAGATCCTGAAACCATTTCACAGGGCCCTAAAGCTGTGGCAGCTGCCTCTGCCAAAAACCCTCTCCCCTCTGAAAGGGAATCTAGAGCATTAGAGAGATGGGGTGAAAAGGTTTATACTTCTGCTACTCTTTCGGCCAGGGCCTTAAACTGTCAATTTCACATGATTCAGTACCAGGAATATTTGTTAGACCAGCTAAATAAAAAAACTGTCCTCTCCTGAACCTATAGACCGCAAGTCCCTTCAGGATTTGGTACATAACTCTCAGCAGGTCAGTAAACATTTCTTAAAATGTGGCTATGATGCACTGGAGGCTTCCTTTAGATCAGCTATGACTGGAACAGTGATTCGAAGGCATGCCTGGTTAAAAGAACAATCCTTACCAGACCATGTTAAGTCAAAACTCCTAGATGCTCCTATGGAGAAACAAAGTTTGTTTGGCTCCCCTGCACAGGAGGTTCTAAAGAAGGTGGAAGAAAAAGCAAAATCTGTCCAAACAGTCAAGGATTTCTTACAGGTCCAACCTCCGAGGTTTAGCAGAAATTGGCCTTCGAAGAATTGGTCCTTTCCAGACACCTCCAGAGCACAGAGAGGCAGAAATAGACGCCCAAGAGGCAGAGGTCAATCCAGGGGTGCCTACAGGGGACGTCAGTGGCAACCTACCAACCAGAGAAGTGCTGCCACAGATTCAACTACAACCACTTCCACAGGACAGACACAATGACTTGGCTCTGATTCTGCCTACCAGGGAACAACTGGAAGCACCCTTGGGCAGAAAACTAGCCTTATTTTCCGACAACTGGCATTACATTACAGGAGACAAATGGACTTTACAAACAATAGGCAAAGGCTACAGGTTTCACTTCCACACTCTACCAAAAAAGAGAGGAATGCCAAACCTACCACCAAGCCAAAAAAACGGACGCTCTAAGACAAATCAACAACTTACTAAGGATGAAAGCTATAGAAAAGGTACCGCATATGGAACAAGGCCAAGGATTTTACTCCAGGCTTTTCCTTGTACCAAGAAAATCAAATCAATGGAGACCTATTCTCGACTTGTCCGCTCTGAACACATACCTCATTGTTCCAAAATTCAAAATGCTGACCCTCCAGCAACTTCTTCCCATGCTGGGCAAGGAGTCTTGGCTGGTGACTCTAGATCTCAAGGAGGCATACCTGCACATCCCTGTATGACCAGATTGCAGAAGACACCTCAGATTTCTTGCAGGATCAGAGCATTATCAATTCTCAGCATTGCCCTTTGGCTTATCTACTGCGCCCAGAGTATTCACGAAATGCCTGGCATCAGTAATTGCTCATTGCAGGCTTCAGGGAATTCAAATTTACCCATACCTGGACGACTGCCCTAATACAAGCAGACAACAAGGCAAAATTAACAAAAGATTTGGAAAAGGTCATACAACTGTTGCAAGCCTTGGGATACACAGTCAACATGCAAAAGTCAAGACTAGTACCATCCCAAAGGATAACATTCTTGGGTGCAGAACTGGATACATCAACTCAGATGGCTTTTCTCACAGAAGAAAAACAAAAGCAACTACCAGTCTATTTCATGACATTAACAACACAAACTCAGCTTACTGCAAGGAAAGTCCTGCAAGCCCTGGGTTACATGGAATCCTGCATAATATTGATTCCGCATGCCAGGCTGCATATGAGAAAGCTGCAATGGTACCTAAGGAATGTATGGTCTCAACACAAGCACAGTCTAGAAGCCCAGATTCCAATAATTCCATGCCTGAAGCAAGAATTCCTGTGGTGGGCTCAGGCCTGTCAGTTGAACAGAGGACTGCCTTTCCACAAACCTCATCCAAGCCAGACCATCACCACAGACGCCTCAGACCTAGGTTGGGGGGCACACATGGTGGACAAGTGCATACAAGGCCTATGGACCCAAGACCAGCTGAATCTACGCATAAATCTAAAAGAGATGCTGGCAGTGAAACATGCAATCCAGGCATTCCGACCATTCCTTCAACAAGGTCACCTGCTGATAAGGACGGACAATACCACAGTCATGTGGTACATCAACAAACAGGGAGGTACACACTCATATCCTCTATGCCGGATGGCAATGGACCTGTGGAATGTGGCCCTGAATCTCAACATTCAACTTCAGGCCAGATTTGTACCAGGAAAAGAAAATTCACTAGCAGACACCTTAAGCAGAACTACCACGGATGCTCACGAATGGATGCTGCATCCAGATATCTTCAAAACCATAACAAAGAAATGGGGACTACCAGAGATAGACCTGTTCGCCTCCCCACTCGACCACCAATTGAAGAAATTCTGCACAAGAGCATACCACCCACTTGCTTGGAGGGTGGACTCCCTTTCCTTCAGCTGGAAAAACCTGACAGCATATGCATTCCCACCTCTTCCTTTGATGTACAAAGTCCTACTGAAGATCAAAGAGGATCAGCCAAGGGTAATCCTGATAGCTCCAGACTGGCCGAGGCAACATTGGTACCCGCTACTGAGAAGCATGTCTCGGACACACGCATGGCCTCTACCTCTATGTCCCTTACTTCTAACACAGGACAACTACAAGATCCTACATCCAAACTTGAAAACACTGCAGCTAGCTGCATGGAATATAGCATAAAACAAAATAACCCAGATTTATCTCAGAGGGTTAAGGACATTATCCTGGAGGCTCGCAGACCCTCCACAAGGAAAACTTATTCAGCCAAATAGAAAAGATACCTCATTTGGAGTGCAGCAAAGGGAGAAAATGTCTCATTGGCAAACATAGCACACATCCTGGAATACTTAGCAGAACTGTTCCACAATGGCCTGTCCTACTCCTCCATTAAGATTCATGCATCAGCAATTTCAGCAGAATACAACATGGATCCTCCTGTCTTCTCTCATCCTCTACTCAGGCAGTTCTTGAGAAGAATCAAAAATGTAAAGCCTCCAAGGAAACCACCTTTACCTACATGGGATCTCAACTTTGTGCTGGAAAAGTTAACACTTCCCCTTTTGAACCAGCAGCAACAGCAGATTTACAGTTCTTGTCTTGGAAAACTGCTTTCCTGCTAGCAATCACTTCAGCAAGAAGGGTATCTGAATTACAGGCATTAATGGCAGTACAGCCCTTCCTTATCTTCCATCAGGATAGAGTGTCTCTGAGAACCAACCCTACCTTTATGCCAAAAGTGGTCTCCAGAGTATCATTGAACCAAGCGATTCATTTACCTACATTCTTCCCCAACCCACAGAACAGGGGGGAAAGACTGCTACATACCTTGGATGTGCACAGACAATTACGCTACTATCTGGACAGAACTAAGACCAACAGAAAAACTGACCAACTTCTGGTAGCATATACAACAGGAATGCAAGGAAAAGCAATTTCAAAACAGACAATCTCAAAATGGATAGGAAATTGCATTCAATTTTGCTACTCTTTTCATGGAAAGACAACTCCTGAAAATATCAGACCTCATTCCACAAGAGCTACAGCCACCACTACAGCTTTCCTACGAGGAGTGGCTACCAAAGACATTTTAGAAGCTGCTACTTGGAGCTCCGTGCATACATTTGCCAAGCATTATAACCTTCCTTTATACTCCAGATCCCGAGCAGGTTTTGCAACTGCTGTGTTGCAAGGGATCTTGACTACACCATCTTTATCTTAGTACCTCCTCCCCCAGTTTGGCTATGGTATTCTACCCATATGTTAGGACTGCAGATGCATCCTTGAAGGACATAGTACAGTTTTGTACCTACCATAAATGTAGATGTCCGATAGGTATGCATCTGCAGTCAGGATTACCCACCCTCCTTCCCCTCTGTGGTATTCCTAGGGTACCTACCCCTCTTTTAGCTAGCTGGGGGAATTTATTATGGTGTATTTGTTTTGTATATATGTATATATATATTTTTTGCTCTCTACTGTTTGGAATTATTTGCATTTATCCAAATTTAGCCTTCCTAGAGGGCACCTGGCATCTGGGGCAAGAAACACTGAGGAAAATGGCGTCGGCTGATGCCTTTATACCACAGCAGCTATGACGTCGGGTGAAGTGCGACATCAGCCGAGGCCAGACCCAGACTTTGGAATCCGGCCGACCGAAGGGCTGCCCGAGGCGGGACAACCCATATGTTAGGACTGCAGATGCATACCTATCGGACATCTACATTTATGGTACGTACAAAACTGTACTTTTCTTATGCTTCAAGTTCCCAAGGTAAAGCCATTTCAAAACAGACCATTTCTAAATGGATTGCTCATGGAATCAGATTTTGTTATTCACACCATGGAAACCAAATCCCAGGGAGTATACAGACTCATTCCACCAGAGCTGCTGCCACTTCAGCTGCCTTCCTCAGGGGAGTTCCTACCAAAGACATTTTGGAAGCTGCAACTTTGGAGTTCAGTGCATACTTTTTCAAAGCACTACAATCTACCTCTCTACTCTAAGTCTAGGGCAGGATTTGCTTCTGCAGTCTTGCAGGGCCTTTTAGCCGCCCCTTCTACTTTATGACCACCTCCCTTTCATTCTGCTTTGGGATTCTACCCTACAGTCATGACTGCAACAGTGAAACATGATGAACATAGTACAGTTGTGTACACTTACAATAAATGTAGATGTTCGAGTGTCTTCACTGTTGCAGTCTGTGTTTCCCTCCCTCCTGTCCCCTCTTATTTTTACTTTTGTGTGGTTCCTTTTTTCACCATTCTTCTGAGGTGTATTTGCAAAGGATATGGGACCTTACTCATTTTGGGACTCCTAACATCTGGGGCAAGAAAAACTGGAGAACATGGCGTCGGCTGTCAGCTTTGTACTCCTGGCGCTCTGACGTCAGTGAGCATGAGTGAACAGCCGATGCCGGACCCAGACTTTGGGATTCTGGCCGACCGAGGACTGCCTGCCGGCAGGGGAGAACCCTACAGTCATGACTGCAACAGTGAAGACACTCGAACATCTACATTTATGGTAAGTGTACACAACTGTACTTTCTGGATTTTTGTTTCCTGAATCTGTTTGTGTGTGTGTCTCTTTTGGCTTTTCCCGGTTAGGGGTCACCACAGCAGAACTCCGGTCCGCTAATGATTGGCAGTAGATTTTTATGTGCCGAGTTGCCAGCCCTGACACACAACCTTCAATGAAGGTACACCCATTCACGCATGTCTCCAGACAGAAGACGCTCTAGCTGACAATCGAACGGGACAATGTCTTACTGTGGGGCAACAGCACTACCACAGCACCACCACCATTTGTGATAGTGTCAAAGTTCAAAATACTGTCACTTCACAACCTGTTAATCTCTTCTTCCTCATTTAAGTTTCTTGGTAGCATGAGATTTAAAAGGTGATTATCTTAACATCCCTGTTCATCCAGACTTCAGGCATTTCTTAAGGTTTTGTTCTGGATCACATTATCAGTTCTGTGCCTTACCCTTTGGGCTATCTATTGCACCAAGAGTGTGCACAAAGTATCTAGCTCCAGTAATAGCTCATTGCAGACCACAGTGTATCCCCATTGTTCTATATTTAGATGACTAGCTTATCTTTGCAGAGTAATTTTCAGTGTGTCAGAAATCTGTCAGTTGGCTGAGATCTGAATGTTCTCTTAGAACCCCAGATTGTGAGAAGTGTTTTTTTAGGGGAAAAACTGATTTATTTCCAAGGTTTTCCACTCAGACTTTGGGCACTGTGAGGAGAATACCTCATGATTTTGGGTCTCATGGCATCTGTGATTCTAAAATACTCCTGGCAAAACTCTGCATGAGAAAGATACAGTGTTGTGTGAAGTCTCTCTGGGTCCCAGCACTAACATCCTTTGTCTTTTTATATCCCTTTGCTGTGGTTTGTCAGAAGAGAAATAATTTGGTGGAGATGGCAAATTTTCCCAAATCCAGGTCTCCCCTTCTCCCTCCCTGCTCTTCAGCAGTCAGTCACCATGGATGTGTAGAACTTTGCTTTGGGAGCAGTTTCAGAAGGGATGAAAGCAGATGATGTATGGGACACCAAGGGCAGATGCAGGCACATAAGTATAAAAGAAATGCTTGCCCTGAACATGACACTCAACTCTGAGTCATCTTGGTCCCCTGGACCTCTTCATGTTTACAAGTACTACTACAGTCATTTGGTACATCAGTAAGCAAGGAGGAACCAGGTAGTACCCCCTTTCCAGACTAGCCATGTTAGTGTGGGATATAGTTTCAGAGCACAGTCTCACTCTGCGGGCATTGTGCATTCCATCTGAGCAAAATTGTGTGGCAGACATGCTGAGCAGGACAAAGGCAGTCCTTCACGAATAGAAGCAAGATAAGGTGGTCTTCCAAAATTTGATCCATCTGTGTAGAGTTCCTCAAGTAGACCTATTTGTCTCCCTCTCTGAACAGTGGCAAGATTCTGCTCCAGGATTCCATGCACGAAAGCCTGGAAGATGGATGCCTTTTCATTTCCTTGGACAGGAATGTTCCTGTGTGCTTTACCATGCTTTACCACCTTTTCCACTGATATCCAGGGTACTTCTGAAGATTCGGAAGGAATCCTCAAGGTCATTGTGGTGACTCCCTTCTGGCCCATGCAGCAGTGGTTTTCACTTTTTTTGGAATTGACTGGGGCAATTATCACAAGCTTTCTCACACAGTGCATCTACTTAGTCAGGATCAGGGGTATTTGATGGACCTTGACAACAATCGACTTCATTTGACTGCCTGGATGATAGGATCTTGATTCCTTTAAGCACCTGTTTCTGTACAGAGCTCATCTCCAATGAGATTGCTGATATTCTTGCAGACAAATTTTAATCCAACATCTGTCAATCTACCCTCCCTTGTCCTCTCCTTTCTCCCTTCTTTCTTGACTCTCCTGAGATCAGTTTAGAACAAGTCCTTTTGGCACTTTTACAACATTAAATAGCGTGAGCCTATTTACCCTTGGGGATAAGACTCTGCCTTTTGTGGATGATTATGATAGGGCACTGTTTGTGCTTTTCTGTCTTTCTCTCTGAAATTGCCTGTGCAGCCTGGATGTTAAAGTAATTCTGTGCATCTTGAAAACTCAACTTTTTCTACCTTTTCACATTTCTCTCTCTCCTATATGTGAACTTAACTTCCGCAGCCTGCAAACCTGTCATACAGTATTACATTGTAACATGCTTATAGTACATGGATTGCCTTGATTTTCAATTTTGGAGCATGAAAGATAAACCTGTTACACACTATTGTAGTGCAAGACCCAACCATAATAGCATTTAACACATCCCCCAAGTGCTGTGATGGTCTGGTGTAAGAGAAGGGGTGTTCCTTTGGTCACCGAAGATCTTTACTCCTCTATCAAAGCTTATGACTTTAAACTGCAAGTAATGTTTTTTAAATTAAGACAGTATTTAAAAACTGTCTGATTTGATTTTTACAGGTAGCACATGGGGTCGTAAAACTCGATACAGTTCAAAAAGTTATAATTGGGTCTCGTTGGTGATAAATTGTGTTCTTGACACAGATGACAAGATTCACCTCTCAAGGTGAATTTCTTGGCATCCATGTCTAGAACACACAGTAATGTTGTTATGATCAGAGACCCCCTCCGTAACCCTTTATATTATGTTGAGAGCAAGTAAATATTTTCTCTGTCTTGTGTATTATTGTGAACATACGAACCTCTGTTAAACCACCCTTAATTTCTTGGTAGGCAATGTTGAGTAACGGTTCTTTTAATGCAAGTTATGTTGCACTTTCTTTCATTACAGATTTAATACATTTGGGTTGTCTTATTCTGTTTGTCTACAACTTCTAAGTGAGGCCTCTTATGCAAGAGGCTTAAGGTATCACACAGTTGTAAGTCAAGCTTTCCCAGATTTTTCTTTTTGTGTATTTTAACCAGCTGGTTATCTGTGTGACCTTTTTACTCTTTGTTTTAGTTTGTTAGTTGGGATATGTTGTAGACACCCTAATGTTTATGACTGTCAGCTGGGTATGACAACCCTGTGTTTCCAAAGGTCAAACATTCCTCTTATGCCGTGCTGATGATGCCATAAAAAGGCAGAGGGGTTTGGCTTTAATGGCCTGAAATTGTCCATAAATAGACTTAAAAAATGAAAGCAAAAGAAAAAGTCTTGGACATTCAGAATTGCCATTTAGTGGAAACACCTGATATCCTTAAAGGGCGATTTGCATATATCCCATGAGGCCTCTGATGCAAGAGGTTTAAGGTATCACACAGTTGGAAGTCTAGCTTTCTCAGGTTTTTCTTTGTGTTTTTTAACCAGTTGGTTATCTGTGTAACCTTTTAAATCTTTGTTTTACAACTTCAAAGTTTAGAATGTTCCTCGAAAGTTTGATAAGCTACTGAATAAACAGTCTTCTGTATTAAATGTATATAGTAAACCTGGGCTATTTGTATATTTGTCATTCAGTAATTTGTGTTACCCGTGAACCTATGTAATAAAAATATTTGGGTACTAGGCTAGCTGTCCTTGCATGTCATTTTAAGCCTAGCCAGTTTCCCTTTTTCTGTTAGATTTTCTATCTCATTTGGTTACAGATTGGCCTTACCCATCCCATGGTCAAAAATTATTTATTATCCCCAATAAAAACAACTGGGATCATACCATGGATAATTTGAGGGAACCCATGCATGGGATAAACCTTTTGAGCTGTCTCTATCCATTAGTAGTACAGGGGACAGTCCTGGGGTAAATTTTTTGATGTTAAGTTGTCTATCTCGCCTTCATTCTTGCTGGATGGGTTCGGAGCCGACCTCGGCTCCGACTCGGCCACTCTAAAAGCTCGAGAGTTGGTTCCACCGGCTCGAGGCTCCCCTATATCCCACAATGCTAGGCGTGAGTTACCTCAGATCTTGTTTGCCGCTACAGCGATCGAGGTGTGTTTTCTACCGGCTCCAGGTTAGTGAAAGTTTAAACTAGTTTAAAATTCTTTAAACTTAGGCTAGTTAGTGTAAAATTCTTCCCACTTAGTGTAGTGGACTTGTTTATCCCTTACTATCTTTCCAGCCCCCTCCTTTTATAAAGAACACTTAGTTCTTCCCTAAGGCCTTCGGGCCCTTCCTTCCCTTTCCATAGAAGTGTGTATGTGTTACTTAGGGGATTTTATTAACTTACCTTTAGTTTAAATAATTCCCTTTTAATCATATCAGTGTAATCTGTGTGTGTGTGTTTTTGTGTGTGATTACACTTCAGGTTCCTTGAGTATGTCCAAGGATACAAAGGTCTCAGGCTTCAAGAAGTGTGACTCGTGCTGTCAGAAAATGTCTCTGACAGACGGTCACACTTCTTGTGTGTACTGCCTGGGACCTTTACACCTGCAGGACTCTTGTGCTGTATGCCATGGCTTCAGCCCTAGAGTCCTGCAGGAGAGAAAAAATAAACTCATTTTGAGGGGTTTAATTAAGCCTGAAGGTTCCCTTCCTGTGTCTTCTGGGAAACCTTCTAAGGCTTCTAGGACCTCGGCTCCAGCTTCAGAGTCGAGGCCTAAGGCTTTGAAGCCTACTGCTTCATCGGCTCCGGCTGGAGCCGATGAGTCTATAACTGCTGATGTCCTTCATGGATGCATCTGCAGTCATAACAACTGGGTTGTCCTGTCGTCAGGCAGCCCTTCAGTCGGCCGGATTCCAAAGTCCGGGTCCGGCTTCGGCTGATGTCGCACTTCACCCGACGTCATCTCTGCTGGTCTCCGGGTATAAAGGCATCAGCCGACGCCATTTTCTTCAGTCTTTCTTGCCGCGTGGCGCCCGAAGCAGAAGCTGTTCGCAAGTGCCGGTCGGTCGGATCCAGAGATTACTACTACCAAATACTACTTCGAAGACTTCTAAAAGCTAAGTACCCCGTTGGGGACTCTTTCTTGCCTCAGCCGATGTCAGAAAAAGTCAATAACTGTTTAACTTGTGGGAAACAAATACCTCATAAAGATTTCCACTCTTACTGTTTGCCTTGTTTAGGCCCAGACCACGACGTAGCAGCCTGTTCGGCCTGTGCTTCCTTCAACCGACGAACGCTTAGGCGTCGGTCGGAGTTTGCTGAACAGTTTTTCGGTTCAGATTTTGCGTACATTATGCCGTCGGATCCTCCGACTACCCAAATTGTTAAGAACGAAAGAAAAAGACCGACACTCACGGTCCACGGTTTCGGCCGAAACCATGGTTAAGCAAACCGCGAGTGTCTCGGTTTCGGCCGAAACCGAGAAAACCGATCAAAGCACAGCTGAATCTTTGACTACTTCTGAGGTTCCTGCTACCTTACTTGAATCGGCCTCTGAAATTTTACCTACTACAGTGGTTTCAAGTGAATTATCAGACACCATCCCTTTGGATGTCTCTACCCCAGCACGTGGTGCTGCTAGGCCTCCTGCAGCCATGTCCATTAAGGCTTTTGCCAGGGCTAAAGCAGCCAAGTCTACTAAATCAGTGCCTGTTAAACCCCCCACAACCAGGCCTACTTCTAGTTCACAAATGCTTACTCTGGCAGAAGATTTAATATCCTTAATTTGGGGATCTCAATCTCACCCAGACAGGGCCTCTCAGCCCCCAGAGAAGAGACCTAGGGCAGAGCCCCCCGAGCCTGTGTCCTCTGATGATTCTGCGGATGACTCAGATATTACAGACCAGCCAGAGGCTCCTTTCTCCAATTATGAAGATTCAGATGCTGAAGAATCCATTCCAGCTGCTTCTCCACCAGAAGAATTCTCCTTTGGGGAAACCTTACATGCCATGTGAGAACAATTCCAATGGCAGCAACAGGATTTCTCAGATTCCAGAAAAAGACATAGGACTTTTCTGCACCTTCCACAACACAGGCCCTTAGCTATACCTCCTGTTCTCTCTGTTGTGGACGATGCTTTTAATGATGTCTGCTCTGCACCAGATTCCTTACCTCCAGCCCCTGCCAAACCAGACAGATTTTACAGGGTACCTGACACTCATCATCACCTATACAAGGCCCCACTTGCAGACCCCGAAACTATATCCCAGGGGCCTAAGGCAGTAGCCTCGACCACAGCAAAAAACCCTATTCCTTCTGAAAGGGAAGCCAGGTCTTTAGACAGATGGGGCAAAAAAGTTTATACCTCAGCTACTCTCTCAGCTAGAGCTTTAAACTGTCAGTTTCACATGATACAATACCAAGAGTTTATGCTTGATCAGTTAACTAAAAAACTATCCTCTGATGACTCCATAGATAAGAAATATGTATTTGAAATGGTAAATAACACACAACAGGTTAGTAACCATTCCTTAAAATGTGGCTATGATGCACTGGAGGCTTCATTTAGATCAGCCATGACTGGCACAGTGATAAGAAGACATGCATGGCTGAAGGAACAAGTCTTACCGGATCATATTAAAGCTAAGTTATTAGATGCTCCTATGGATAAGACCAGTTTGTTTGTTACACCTGCCCAGCAGGTAATGAAGAAAATGAAAGAGAAGGCAAAATCTGTTCAAACGGTTAAAGATTTCTTGCAGGTTCAGCCCCCAAGGTTTAGCAGGAACTGGCCTGCCAAAAATTGGTCCTTTCCTGACTCCACAAGATCCCAAAGGGGCAGGAATAGACGTTCCAGAGGCAGAAACCAATCCAGAGGAGGTGCCTACAGAGGGCGACAGTGGCAAGGTAATAATAGAGGCACAGACACAGCCACTACCACTACAACAGCACAATCACAGTGACTTAACTCTACATCCGCCTACCAGGGAACAAATAGCAGCCCCATTAGGCAGAAAATTAACCTTATTTTTGAAAAACTGGCACTACATCACAAAAGACAAGTGGATTTTGCAAACCATAGGCCAAGGTTACCGGTTCCACTTTCACACTTTACCAGTCAAAAGAGGAATGCCAAACCTGCCTACAAATCAAAAAACAGAAGCTCTACAGCAGATAATGCAATTAGCGAAGATGAGAGCTGTGGAAAGAGTGCCAATAACAGAACAAGGCAAAGGATTTTACTCCAGACTATTCCTAGTTCCAAGAAAGGAAAAAAGTTGGAGACCTATTCTTGACCTGTCCACCTTAAATACATACATCATTGTCCCAAAATTCAAAATGCTGACCCTACAGCAACTTCTTCCCATGCTGGGCAAGGAGTGTTGGCTGGTAACTCTAGATCTCAAGGAGGCATACCTGCACGTCCCCATTCGACCAATTTGCAGAAGATACCTCAGATTTCTTGCAGGATCAGAGCATTATCAATTCTCAGCATTGCCCTTTGGCTTATCTACTGCGCCCAGAGTATTCACAAAATGCCTGGCATCAGTAATCGCCCACTGCAGACTACAGGGGATCCAAATTTACCCATACCTGGACGACTGCCTGCTACAAGGGGACAACAAAAGCAAGCTGACAACAGATTTACAAAGGGTCATTTACTTGCTACAAGCACTGGGATACACAGTCAATTTACAAAAATCAAGGCTGATACCATCCCAAACAAGGACATTCCTGGGAGCGGAATTGGACACTGTAAAACAAATGGCATTCCTAACCGCAGAAAAACAAAAAGAACTCCCTCTTTACTTCTTGGCTCTAACAAAACAGAACAAGTTAACAGCAAGAAAAGTCCTGCAGGCCTTGGGCTACATGGCATCATGCATAATCTTGGTTCCACATGCCAGACTACATATGAGAAAACTACAGTGGTACCTAAGGAATTTATGGTCCCAACACAGGCACAGCCTAGAAGCAGGAATTCCACTAATCCCATGCCTAAAACAGGAGTTCCTATGGTGGGCGCAAGCATGCCAGTCAAACCCAGGCCTACCCTTTCACAGCTATCAAGCAAGCCAGACCATCACAACAGACGCCTCAGACCTAGGATGGGGGGCTCACATGCTGGACAAATGCATACAAGGATTGTGGACGCAGGATCAACTCCACCTGCACATCAACCTAAAAGAAATGCTGGCAGTAAAACTGGCAATCCAAAATTTCAGACCATTTCTCAAAGAGGGCCATTTGATGATAAGGACAGACAACACCACAGTCATGTGGTACATCAACAAGCAGGGAGGCACTCATTCATACCCCCTATGCAGAATGACCTTGGAGCTTTGGAACCTGGCACTCAGCTACAACATCCAGTTACAGGTAATATTTGTACCGGGAAAGGACAATACTCTAGCAGACATATTGAGCAGAACCACATCGGATGTCCACGAATGGATGCTACACCCGGACATCTTCAAGACCATCTCAAAGAAATGGGGAAGGCCACAGATAGATCTATTCGCTTCCCCTCTCAATCACCAGCTCAAAAAATTCTGCACAAGGACATTCCACCCACTTGCATGGAAAGTGGATTCGCTCTCCTTCAGCTGGAAAGGTCTAACAGCATATGCATTCCCACCTCTTCCCTTGATACACAAGGTATTACTAAAAATCAAGGAGGAACGTCCAAGGATAACCCTGATAGCTACAAACTGGCCAAGACAACACTGGTAACCATTGCTGAGGAGCATGTCTCGGGACAACATGTGGCCAATACCCCTGATGCCTTTGATGTTAACTCAGAACAACTACAGCATCATGCATCCAAATCTAAAAACGTTGCAACTGACTGCATGGAACATCACATAGCAGCAACTAACCCAGAACTTTCCCAAAGGGTTAAAGACATTATCCTTGAAGCCCGCAGACCTTCAACAAGAAGGAACTATGCAGGAAAATGGAAAAGGTTTGTCATTTGGAGCACCGAAAGAGGAAAAGATGTGTCAATTATAGATATGGCTAACATTCTGGAGTATCTGGCAGAGCTTCTACATACAGGCCTGTCCTATTCCTCCATCAAGATACATGCATCAGCTATTTCAGCAGAATACAGCTTTGATCCACCTGTCTTTTCACATCCTTTACTCAGGCAGTTCCTCAGAGGAATCAAGAATGTAAAACCTCCAAGGAAACCACCATTGCCAGCTTGGGATTTGAACTTTGTGCTAGAAAATTGACACTGCACCTTTTGAACCAGCAGCTACAGCGGACCTACAGCATCTATCGTGGAAAACTGCTTTCCTACTGGCAATAACCTCAGCAAGGAGGGTCTCTGAGCTTCAGGCCTTAATGGCAGTACAGCCCTTCCTAATCTTCCACCAAGATAGAGTGTCCATGAGGACTAATCCTACGTTTATGCCTAAGGTGATATCCAGAGTGTCTTTAAACCAGGCAATCCACCTACCTACCTTCTTTCCCAACCCACAAAACAGAGGGGAAAGAATGCTGCATTCCTTGGATGTACATAGACAGTTACGCTACTACCTGGACAGAACAAAAAATAGCAGAAAAACTGACCAGCTTTTTGTAGCCTATGTAACAGGAAGGGAAGGAAAAGCTATTTCCAAACAGACAATCTCCAAATGGATAGGAAATTGCATACGATTCTGTTACTCCTACCATGGAAAACCAATCCCACAGAACATAAGGCCTCATTCTACAAGGGCAACAGCCACTACCACAGCCTTCTTAAGAGGAGTGGCAACCAAGGACATTATTGAGGCGGCTACTTGGACCTCCGTGCATACATTTGCCAAGCATTATAACTTACCTTTGTACTCCAGATCTCGAGCAGGGTTTGCCACTGCTGTGCTGCAAGGGATCCTAACCACACCATAATCTAATTTTTTCCTCCTCCCTTAGTTGACTATGGTATTCTACCCAGTTGTTATGACTGCAGATGCATCCATGAAGGACATAGTACAGTTTTGTACCTACCATAAATGTAGATGTCCGAACTGGATAGCATCTGCAGTCAGGATTACCCTCCCTCCTTCCCCTCTGTGGTACTCCTGGGGTATTTACCCTCCAAATAGCTAGCTAGTGGGGGGAGTCTCTTATGGTGTATTTGTTTGTATATATGTACATACATGCTTATTTTTTGAGTTTGCCTTCTATCCTTTTGGAAACATTGGCATTTATCCAAAAATTAGCCTTCCAGGAAGGGCAACTGGCATCTGAGGCAAGAAACACTGAAGAAAATGGCGTCTGCTGATGCCTTTATACCCAGAGACCAGCAGAGATGACGTCGGGTGAAGTGCGACATCAGCCGAAGCCGGACCCGGACTTTGGAATCCGGCCGACTGAAGGGCTGCCTGACGACAGGACAACCCAGTTGTTATGACTGCAGATGCTATCCAGTTCGGACATCTACATTTATGGTAGGTACAAAACTGTACTTTTCAGTGGTTTCCTCTGCTCCGGCCGGAGCCGAGGCATTAGAGAGTCATGGGTCGGCTTCGATCATACCATCGGAGCCGACATCTAGAAAGAGATCGAGGTCACCGTCCCTTGGCTCCGTTCATTCGGCTCCAGCGTCTCCCCTGCTGTCTGAACGGAGCCATAGATCTCACTCCTCCAGGTCATAGAGGCTATCAGATCACGACCTCCAGAGGGTAGTGAGTAGACTTTTGAAGTCCGAGGCACTGGCCCAAATGCTCCAGAGTCCGACTCATCAGTCGATGCCTCAGCTTGTTCCAATTAATATTCCTCCTCCGACTCCTTTGAGCTCGGGCGCCTCGGAACCGAGACTGTGGTAGCGTCGGAGCCGATACATTTGTCTTCGGCTCCGTCGGCTCGATTTCTTCCTTTGAAGAATCTCGGCGGGCTTCCCTCGTCGGCTCGAGGGTGAGTGGCATCGGACCCTTGTCCGACCCTCTCCCTCTCGGTGCTTGGCTGGTGAGTTTGGCTCGACATCGGCCTCGAGCCATCTCTGTCGGTGCCGAGGAGGTTCTCAGCTTCTCGGGCGGGGACATCTGGCTCTGCCTGACAGGGTGCATTCGAGGTCATGCGGGTGTGTTGGAACCTTGTTCGACTCCACAGTCGGCTCCGTCCGCCCCTCCCACTTCGGTGCCTTTGGTTATGTCGACTCACTCCCTCATCCCAGACCGCAGAGAGCAAGCTCCTCAAGAATCCCCTGTGGGGATCTCATCCTCTTCCGAGGCCTCTCCTGAATTGGCAGGGGAGCCCCCTAGGAAGAGAAAGTGTAAGAGGAAGCACTTAGACTCACCTGAGTCTGTCACCTCTGACACGGATTTAGAGGATTCTGAGGGTTCCCCACGTTCCCCTTCTGAAGATGTCTCTTTCGCAGACATTCTAGAGATCCTGAAACAGAGGGGAAATTGGCCAGCCCTTAACCCTTCGGAGGATGAATCTGTGTACCTTGAGGCGTTTGGCTCTCGTCCTTCCACCTCCTGGGTGTCCCCCCCCCTTTGATCCCCTCATGCAGGTGGTTGCAAAGAAGGCCTGGACGACTCCAGATTCAGTGGACCCTACCCCCAGGAGACCCTCCAAATTTATAACAGCACCAACTGACAAGCAATTCCTCACAAAAGGTGTTTCTGTGGATGCTATGGTGGTAGCTGCTGCCACCAAGAAGGAACTAGCTGATCCTTCGGTGCCTGTCCATCCACCTAACAAGGAATCCAGGTCTATGGACAGGTACGGGAAGCGGATGTTCTCGTCAGCGACCTTTGCAATGCGTTCGCTGAACTACCTATGCCATTTTACTCGTCTTCAAAGGGACTTGATCAAGGAAGCGAGTGATATGTTGAAGGATCCTACAGCTGCGGGTTTTCAGGACAAGATGAACACTCAGCTGGCTACCCTGAACTCCATAGCTAACTCCTCCATGCGCCTCCTTTCTTATGCGGCTGATGGAGCGAGCAGGGCCGCAGGGACAGGTGTGGCCTTACGCAGGCACGCCTGGATGCGGTTATGCAACTTTGCGGACCCCTTTAAAACGTCTTTCACTAATTCCCCGTTTGATGGATCATCTCTTTTTGGTCCTCACGTGAAAGAAACCTTGACTAGGTGCGAGACAGATGGCAAAACTCTTTCTGCCGTCTCTATCCATTAGTAGTACAGGGGACAGTCCTGGGGTAATTTTTTTTGTTTTCTGTCCATAGATAAGTTGCTCTTGAATAAGGACAGGGATGAAGTTTATTTTATATGGATGGGGAGTCTGTTCCAGAGCAAAGGTATCCTTTGCAAGATGTAATTGTCCCTCCAAAATGTTCTGCTCATGTTGCAGAAGTGGTTTAGATCCATAGATTTCTGATGCCATTTGACTTGCTGATTCTTAGTAGACACGTATTCTTAAATCTTCTCAGTTAATAGCATTTTTAGTAATGCTAATGTCTTTCAGGATTGTTAGTGCAGACTTTCTCAAACTACTTGAAAATGAAAAGAGAAACTAATATCCCTGACTTTTAAATGACGAGCAAGTATTCCAGATAGTTTTAATAATCCAATTGATGCTTGTAAAAACATTCTTAATTCTTTAAAATAAAAAGTCGTAACACCCATATTAAATATTTTAGTACAGCTAGACTGTCAGTATAACTAGCCTTTATTTTTAATATGTGGGTTCTTAAAACTTTCACATGAGCAGCATTCCTAGTATTATGAATTACTGCTTTCAGTACTTTTATGTAGGTCGTCTTGAAAACTTCTAAAACTCAAACAGTAATTTTAATGTCATCAGTTATAGGCACTTTGTTACAACTGATACTAGCTCCAGCTCTTCTCCATAGTGTTGGGAAGAAATAATATATTTAGCAAAACTCCGTATGTTGAGTGGCCGTGGTGGTGCAGTGGATAGCACTGCCACCTCACAGCAAAAGGTTCTCTGGTTCTATTCTCAGCTGGGGTGCCTTCTGTGTGGAGTCTGCGTGTCCTCCCTGTGGTTGTGTGGGTTTCCTCCATGTGCTCCGGTTTCCTCCCACGTCTGAAAGATATGCTGTAGGTAGATTGGACACTCTAAGTTTGCCGTGTGTGTGTCTGTCTTCTGTGGAAGGTGGGGCACAGGGCTGGCACCTTGACACTATAAAACTCCACTGCCACTCGTTCTGCAGACCATTGTCCCGCAGTGGCGGCCCCTAACTGGGAAAAGCCAAAAGGAGAAGGAAATCATTCGGTCTTATGCTGCATGTCAGATGTACTCAAGGTGGAGTATCCTTTTGTATTAAAGTTAACTCAAAGTATATAGCTTCATTTGGCTGACCCTCAACCATATTTAACATCATACATCTGTCTTTTAGCTGTAATTGAGGAGCATTAAAAATACTTTCTTGCTGATGCCATGTACAAGTCCTGGTCTCAAGACTTCTTGATTTTTCAGAATCTCAGTTCTATTAGCAGTCAAAAATTTTAGGAGTTAGAATATAGACTGCACTATTATCTTTTGTAATGCAGTTGTCACCCTCGGGATTTAAAGTAGATATTTGCTTATACAGTGAAACAGTTCAGTTTAACACTTTGTATCAGTTACTTGGATAACCTGTCAGTAGGCACATTTTTGCAGACCTGCCTAGTGGGTACTCTAGTGAACAATTCAGGTAAACTTTTCTCATTTATCCAGCTGTTTGTTCAAGGTTTCACACACGGCATGGGGCATATTCTCACTCAAATCTGTCCTTACCTCCCATTCTCCCTCTTTCTCGTATGACCCTAAAAGCTGTCTTGTTAACTGCCTTTGTAGGCTCTATTTACAGTCATGCTAGTCATATAGGATGGTCTTTTTGTCATACATAATTGCTTTTCCGGACTCTCAGAAGTTGGCACTTTTCCTTCCCAGAAAACCTTCAGGGTGGCAGGGAAGGACCTCTCCGCTTCTGCCTCTGGATAAGCCTGTACCACACACGTAATTTTTTCATTCTACCCTCCATCTCTACTATTGTTACTCCTTGATTAATACACCATAGTTTCACCAGTGACATAACCCTGCTAATTCTAGTTCCTCATTGTACCCCATTCTCTCCACTTTTTCTATATTACTATAATTTCTCTTTAACAGCTCTGCTTGCCTATTTTACCACCAACTTGGCCTCACAGCCTGCTTACTTCTCTCCACACTAGCTCCTGCCTCTCTTATCGTAATTTATCTTCTTCACTTTCTTGCTCTGAATTAGTTCCGTCTATTTAGATATACTTGGTTATCTTTACCTGTACAGTCACTTTTATGCAGCATGATGTACCATAATCCGTCTTACTGTTGCTCATCAAATTTATTTCAACACTGTAGTGGAGCTTTACTCCCTTGGCCACTGTAGAAAAGAGGCTACCTGTTGTCTAGTTGAACTTTCCTGGTAAACAAATGCAAATAAAGAGTACCTACAGACTAATTGTGTTGTGAAAATGCTGATCATTTTCGACATAGTTTGTGCAGTGCAGTGTTTCCTTTTGCCAGTATAGGTCTAGGCTTCCCAAGTTTGTTACAAAGTTCATGCCCAGTTTGGTGAGTTTGTCCACTGTACCGAATGGGGTATTGTATCAAACCCAGTAGCCAGGTCTAGGTAGGATATGCACCATTTTCCCTCATCCATTGCCTTGGTGACCTTCTCAGAGAAGTCCACCAGTTTTAGTAGGTATGACCTTCCCTTGACAAAACCAGACTGGGTAGGGTCCGGTGTCTGAAGGTTGCCTTTGATCATTTTCATGATGAGCCATTCTGTGGCTTTGCATATTAGACTAGAAAAACTAATAAGTCTGTAGTTTCTGGGGTCTGTTGATGGTTCACCCTTACAAAATGGGTTAAACATTGCAATCCTCCAGTCTCATGGTACAAAGCCTGTTTTGAGGCTATAGTTGAAGTGACTCAAGTGGTCCTTTTAGGTTGTATTTTCAAGCTGTTTAGGAGGCATCCCGCGATATTGTTGGGGCCTATTTTAGGCTTTGTTTATGGCCTTAGTGAGTACTTCTAGGACCTGCTCCCTTTTAATAGTTTGGGAGGTTATTCTAGTTGGTATTTCATGAGGGGAGGCAGGGGGAAGTGGGGATGAAGTTTGAGTAAATTTGTCAGCCAGCAAATTCTGTATGTTGCTGTGCATAGTGAAGGTGACACCATTAAGCACCAGTTTGGTACATGTGTGCTGCCTCTGAGGTTTTGGACATAGCTGTGAAACCTGTGAGGCTATCTCGACCTTGTAATTTGCTTGTTGGACTTCTGTACGCTCTAATTAAATTGTTTGGGAAGCTATCATTATGTAAGTTGCTCTCCCTGATTTTAGTAAAGACTCCATTTTTTTTTTCTTTTGTTATATGCTCTATTAAGGATAGGATTCAACCAGTGTGGTGTGTTTTTAGTTTGTTTTGGACTGACTTCTAGTAGGTACATCAGCCTCTCTACAGCCACTTAATGTGGTTGTACAGTATCTCTCTGAACATTTCCGTGTAGGTCCCTGAGAACTCAGGGTTGCGAGGGGCATTGAGTTTTGTCAAACTGTTGTTTTTAGTAGGATGTAGTTTGCTTTGGAATAGTTCCCAACTTAGTGTTTGCTGGGGTTACCAAGTTGATTTTTATCTCGAAGGAGACAGATTTGTGGTCTGGCTTCTCAAGTGAGTGCTGGGTGTAATATGTTTGAAACCTCAGGGTGTGAACAGTATCTGGTTAAAGGTATCTGTGTTAATAGTCCAGAAATTGTTCCTGCGAGTGTAAGGCAGTGTGTGTTTCCCATTCTGTACAGTGGTAGTTATGTGTCCGATGAATAGGGTATTCAGTTTAATGGTGAGTCTCTCTAGTAGGTCTAGGTACAATCTGTGGGATTCTAGGGACATGGAGGGTGACCTCTAGCTTGCTGGGTAAGGTATGGATTCTACAGTAATTTGCGTATGGATAAATTCCAGGGCATTGTCCTGTTTAACCAATTTAGAGTTAGGCTTGTTGCTAATGTAAATTGAGATTCCTCTACCTTTTGTCCCTGCCTGTACAGCTAATGGTCTAAATGTGTGGAAGGCACTGAAGGCTGGAGTACCTTCTGAGGATTTAAACCATGTCTGTATAATGGTACAGATGTCTATATCCTCCAGAGTGAGGAGAGCTTGTAGGGTGTGGTGTTTCTCATTTAGGATCCTAGTGTTGAACAGTAACACCTTTATGTTTCTTTGGGTTTTATTTGCTATGCTTTAACCAGTATTCTGAAGCCTAGGGGGAGATGGGTGTAGACTATCCTTTGCAAAAAAATGTGGTTTGTTAACCATGTTCTCCCATGCTGACAGATACTGAATCCTCCTGGAAAGACTGCAAAAGCTAAACCAATTATTGAAGTCAATCATCTTTCTGGTGAAGAAGAAGATTTTGTCACCTGCCATCCCCAGCTTTTCCTTTGTGAATCCAGTCCATTCCGTTGTCTTATTTTTCATGTACTCTGTCAAACTAGTTTGTTTCAAATCGCTTACAGTTCTCTCTAACAGATTTAGTGACTGCCTTCTTGTGCAAGAATTTAATTTATCCATTGTCGTGATGGCCATTCCTTTCATATAAACTTCACACTGTCCATTCAACTTCAACAGCTGTGCTTGGATAGCCCCCAGTTTGCCAACTCCTCCATGTTCAGTCTCAACACTTTTTTTTTTTCTAGCCACAGGTCACAAAACATTGTGACCACCAACCTTTGTGACTCTTGACTGACTTCATAGTACTGATTCCAGCACACACACCATTTCTTACAGGCCAGTAGATGACACTGTTACTTACTGCCTTAGACTGAAAACTATATATCTGGAGTAGGGACTTCATTTGTCAGCAACCTGTGGGTCTTGGATCCGATATCGGATCCGAGCCAGCAACTATTTATACAGCTATGGGATCCGAGCTCCTAGCTCCTCCCCTCACCCATAATCCCTTGCCAACCCCAAATGACCTCAGATCTAGTTTGCCGCTCTAAAGTGTGTCAGCTGGATTGCGAGCTCCTGGCAATTTGTTATAGAGAAGTGAAATTTTCTCAGTCTTTTTTCATAGTTTAATCAGTGTGAGTGTACTAGGTTTCCTTTAGCCTGTTAACTTTTAATTTTTAGTTTTTTTACCCTCCCCTCACTGGTCGTTAGTGTGTGCTTGTGTGTGATTGTGTTTGGGGCCTAGTGTGTTTGTGTAGCCTTAGTTTAGGTATGTCAGAGGCCCCTAAGCCTATTTTTTCTAAATGCACCGAGTGTGGCCATAAGCTCTCTCCGGCAGATGGCCACACTCTGTGTGTTCGGTGCCTTGGGGTTGAACACCTGTCCTTGGGCTGTACCATTTCTGCAGCGTTCAACCCCAGGGCACTGAAAGAGCGGAGGTCGAAGCTGATCCTGGCAGGACTTCTGCCCCCAGATTCGGCTTCAGCCTCCGCTCCTCCCATGGCACCTCCTCAGCCTGTGGTGGTGGCCACTCCTGCCCCCCTTCCCCCGGCCGGGATTCAAACTCCCACTAAAGCGCTGGAGGACAGGGAGGCCAGGAGGGAGAAACGGAGGGAGAAGCACCACAAGCGGAGGGCCGAGGCCTCCACTTCGGCCCCCCGAAGCTAAGCGGGCTTCTCCCTCCACGGCTTCCAGGTCTCCTCCTCCTCGGCTCCGATCTCCTTGCTTCTCCCCGGGACCCGAGGAGGAGAAGACCCGATCTCCGTCGAGGTCATCGAGGCGGCATTCCAGGCCTTCCTCGGTGGCCTCTTTGAGATCAACCTACAGCCTGTCTGATGCAGACTTGGACCGGATGATGAGGAGGTTCATCCAGGCCCAGCTGCAGATGGGAATGCTCTTGCCTCCCCCCCCCCCTTCGGGTGGGAGCTCGACACCTTTCTTTGTTCCGATTGCTCCTTCTCCGACCCGCTTCCCGGGTTCAGAGCGCTCGGAGCCGGGCAGCGTCGGAGCCGGGGGTGGGTCGGCGCCGACAGTACCGAGTACTTCGGATCCGACCCTGCCCTTGAGTCTGTTGGTTCCATTGTCGGATCCGACCTCTCGGAGCTGTGGGGCGAGCTTCGGATCCGAGGGATTCAGTGTGCCTTCGGCTCCGTCCAGGTCGGAGCACACTGGTCCCTCGGATCCGACTGTCTCGGCGCCGGTTCCGATCCCTTCATCTGATCTGAGTGGGAGTCGACTTTCGGAACCCAGGGAGAGCGGCTCCCCCTCGGCCTTCGATGCAGTGGAGAGGGCTCTGTCGAGAGCATCCGGACCCCCGGCCCTTGTCTCTGCTCCACCCTGCACTCCCTCTCTGCTGGGTCAGGCTCCCATCACCCGGCCACAGGGACCGCCTGCTTCGATGTCCCAGGTTGTTCCATTGGAACAGGATGTTGCTGGTGAGACCTCCTCGGACAGCCCCCCCGAGGAAGTGCCTCGCAAGCACAAGTGTAAGAGGAGGCACGTGGACTCCCCCGAGTCCTTAACAGAGGACACGGACTTGGATGAAAGGGAAGGCGCCCCCCAAGGTCACCCCCTGAGGATGTCTCCTTTGGGAGACATCATGGAAATGCGCAGGATCGGGGGGGGTGGTCTGCCCCCAAGGCTTCCTCCGACGAGTCCGTGTTCCTGGAGGCATTCGAAGCAGGCCCGTCTACCTCTTGGGTGTCCCCTCCGGCCGACCCCCTGGTGGACCTCATTACCACCAGGGTGTGGAAGGAGCCGGACACTGCGGAGCCAGTCCCTAAACGCCCGGATAGGATCTTGAGCCCCCCCCCCTGCAGACCGGTCCCACTGGAGCAACGGTCCCTCCGTAGATGACATGTTGACGGCGGCAGCCACTAAGAGGGAACTAGCTCAGGAGAGCCCCTCGGTCCACCCACCGAGCAAGGAGTCCCGCTCGATGGATCGCCTTGGGAAGCGGGTATTTAGTTCAGCGACCTTCTCAGTAAGGTCCCTGAACTACATGGCACATGTCATCAGGATGCAGCGAGATCTTACTAAAGAATACGCTGCTCTCCCCCCCCCCCAGAGTCCATGTCGGCAGAGGACAAGCAGTTGTACTCCACTCGTATGGCCACTCTAAGATCTATTTCCAATACCTCTATGCGGCTGTTGTCCCACACCACTGAGGGAGCCGCTAGAGCTAGCGGAGCGGGCCTAGTTATGAGACGCCAGGCCTGGCTCCGACAATGCGACTTCGCGGAGCCCTTTAAGGCGTCCTTTGCGAATGCCCCCTTTGATGGTTCTGCCTTGTTTGGCAAGACCGTTCGCGAGACACTTGTCCAGAGTGAGAAGGACGGGAAGACGTCTGCCGTCGGAGTCCGCTTCTCTGCTCCCCAGAGGTCCTTCTCCAAGAACCAAAAGGGACAGAAGAAGATGTGGTTCCGGAAATCGCAACATTCCCAACCTGCTCAGGACAGCCAGTCCTTCCGTGGCAGAGGAGGACAGGGAGGACGCCGCCCTAGAGGCAGAGGGGCTCCGAGAAATTTTGGGTCCAGAGAATCTTTCTCTGATCAGCCCATGCAACAGCCCTGAAGGGTTGCCCGACTGCTCCACTCTGGAGGCAGTCGGGGGGCGCTTCTCGAGGCACCTGGCGGCATGGGAGTCCATCATGTCAGACCGCTGCGTGCTTCGTATCATATCCAGAGGTTACAAAATCCCAGTGCAACATGTCCCCAGACACAGAAACCTTCCCGATATACCACCCGGTCAGAGGGAGGCTGCAGCCGCAGAAATCCAGAAGCTGCTAGAGAAAAGAACCATCCAACCCGTCCCCCCAGACCAGCTCGGATTAGGGTTTTACTCCAGGTTCTTTCTGGTGCCAAAAAAGACGGGGGACTTGAGACCAATTCTAGACCTTTTCCTCCTGAACCTGTCGGTAACCAAGGAAAACTTCTGAATGGTCACTCTTCAATCCGTTCTCCCGCTCTTGCGGGAGAACGACTGGATGTGCTCAATAGACCTCAAGGATGCGTACTACCACATTTTAATGGACAGACGATCCAGGAGGTTTCTCCGCTTCCAGCTGGAAAACTATATATTAACTTTTTATTGGTTTTATCCTTTGAGATACTGGACTGACTTGGAGGCAGCTTGCTTCAACCAGCAGTGTATATGTGTCTACTCCAATTCTTATCCTGCTCCTTTCCACTTCCATTCTGTCATCCATTGCCTTTGAAGCCTATCTATTTCTCTGTCCTTCAATCCCATCCTTCTGTCACCTTAGTGTGTGTGTTCTTGTCCTGCACCCTTATTCTTCCATTGCCAAGTCACTTGTTTCCCAGCCCCTACTCCAACCACCCTTGCTTTTCAACCTGTTGCGATTATTTATTTTTTCTGTTCTCTGTCCTGGTTTTTTTTTTTTTTTTTTTTTCCTTTTTCTCTTTTCACCAAATTAGTTAAGCTTCTCCCTTTGTAGTGCCTGCACCTTTAGACTTTTCTATCTTTGCAGCATTCTTGAACATTCAATTCCAGAACTCATCTGAGAATCTGTACCTATTCACAATAACATTTTTTGTTTTGTTTGCATGTCACAGTATTTTCTATTGCCTTCGGTTCATTTTTTAATTCAGATGTCCTCATTCTGCTCAGTTCTATTTCTTGGGTAACCAAGTATTTTTTGAAATGTTTTGTGATTCTGCTGGTGCTATATCTAGGGCAACATCTAGTGGGTCAGTAAGGAGAAGGTTTGCTTGGTTATAGTCACAAAATTTACCACAGGATGTCAAAGCTGAAACCTTGTTCTCCCCTAGATTGAGAAGTATTGCATGGCCCCTTTTCAGCTGAGGTCATTTGAAAGATTTGATGAAAGACTGAAGTTAATTCAGGAGGACCTGCAGATTTTTCAGCCCTCCTTTCTGAAGTTTGATCCTTTTATAAGAAACAGAACAAACTGCCTCGGCAAGGCACAGACGGATAGAATTCCTAAAGGTAGTGGTTAAGCGACTTTAAAAAGGAGGGTGGGGGGAACCTCCCAGAATCCAATATGGTCCAAAAAGGTAAACTAAAATAATGCCCCTTCAGGTGTTTTCCTCTTCCCATCCTGGCTGCCAGTTTTCCGAAAGGTTACAGTTGATGTTGGGAATCCCTTCTTTCTTTTCATTGGATTCCTCCTCATCCCTCTTTTTTTATAGAACAAATGCTGTCTCTAGAGCGTTATAGAACCAATTCATCCTGAACAAACAGGAAAGGGATTTTATTCAGGAATCCTTCTAGTGCCAAAGAAAGAAGGAATCTGGAGACCAGTCCTAGACTCCCTACTCCCCTAAGTCTTAACATAAACATTCCAAAGTTTACAGTGCTTTCCCTTCAGTCTCTGTTACCCCTCATTCCGCATCTTAGTGTTTTGGTAATTCTAGATTTAAAAGATGATTATCATCACATCCCAATTCTCAAAAACTTCAGACGTTTCTTGAGACTTTTGCGTTTTTCAGTTCTGTGTTTTAAACTTTGGACTATCCACAGCTATATTGGTGTTTACGAAGTGTCTGGCACCAGTAGTAGCTCATTGCAGGTTGCGAGGTATTCACATTTTTGCATGTTTATGTATCTGTCTTTTATATTTGCAGACTCTATTTCAAAACATCAGAAATCTATGGCCTGGGTAACAGACCTCTTCCTTTTTTAATTTCTCCAAGTCTTTTAGGTTTCTAATACCTTGTCGGGAATGAACCCCATTCCTAACTCAAAGTACGTTTAAAGTTCATGAAATTAATATTGTTTCAGTCTGTGAGCCAGAATGCTATTCGCAGCACCCGCAGTGTGACCAATAATGACTCTTCCTCCAATTTGTATAGAATTACATGTATTGATAACATACCTAAATATTTTATTTTTGTTTTATTTTTTTTATTTATTTAACATTTGTTGACCGGGAATGTCCGACTAGGTTCCACAGAGCCTGTTTTCAGCGGATGCCCGGGGAGAAATGCTCCAGAAGCATGTCTTTGGAATGTGGGAGGAAACTGGAGTACCCGGAGGAAACCCACGCGAACACAGGGAGAACATGCAAACTCCACACAGAAGGCACCCCAGCTGAGAATCGAACCAGAGAACCTCTTGCTGTGAGGCGACAACGTTCATCACTGCACCACTGTGCCGCCCATATGTATATATATATGCCCATAAATATGACTGTAGATTTTTTTTATTATTATAAGATCCATTGCTTATACTACTATTGAAGCTGTCTGGGTATCTTTCTTCTACATTGCTCTAGTTTCTGCATGCAAATCCTAATATTTTATAACTTTCTGTCTCTGTACGCAAGACACTGTAGTCACTGGATGTGGCGATGTCATCAATGCTACTTTTGTCTCTTCATGGACCACTATATCCAGTTTTCTAGCAGTTGCCTATGCAGCACGATTGAAAAAGCTAAGACTGTTCTCTGTTGCATACCGCTTTCTCAGTGGCGATCTCTGTCTAACGTACAAAGCCATGTCCAACCCAGAATTGTTGAACATGCTCCATCTTAGCAAAACCAAATCTACTAGAGCTTACACGCTCTAGGGATATAAACCTCAACACAACAATGAATAGAACATGCTGGAGGGATAGATTCCCTTCGCAGAGACTTCCCTTACTATGGAACAGGGTCCTGATCTACATAAGACAGAGACCCTCACTATCACTCTTCAAGAGGAACCTTGATGAGTGGATGGGTAACAGAAAGTTCACACTGGGGATCACACCAACAGCACTACTAGATAGGAGCCAAGGGTACTAGCTGCTAGTACAAGGGTCTAGGGAACTACCAAATACTAAAGGGGCGGTGAATACCGCACAACGTGGCTGGGCTAATATATGCATTCGGGCAGATAGCTCAGTACCAACCTATATTTTCCACTGTTGGTAATGGATCATCCCATGTGATGTAGACTTCATTTTCTGTTATGCTTTGTGGCTCATCTTTCCAGTGTTTTTCAGCCCCTTCAATACCATAATGTTTGCACAATCTCCAGTGCGATGGTCTTGCCACATTTATTATGCCTATTGGTATACAGTCTTTATGCCATTAGTATGTCATAACCAGCAATGGGTCTATATTAGTTCGACAGCTTAGGTTGTCGAATCTGTAATGATCGAAACCCAAGCGTCAAACTTGCAAATTCTTTCATCGGGAAAGAATTCATTAGGCCGTCCGCGAACAAAATTAACTTTTCAACCTAAGTAAAGTGGGGGGCTGTGCCCCTCCAACTAAATATACCAACTCCAAAGGGCAAATCCCCGATAACGACCAAGCGACTTCTTTCCTGAGGAAAGAATTCGCTTAAATGACCATTCGCGATTTTGCAAGTTCGCCTAGGTGTCAAGTCATTACAGATTCGACAACCCAAGCTGTCGATTAACTAATATAGACCCAACCAGCAACAAGGTGTGCAACTGTTTCCAATTCTGTTTTACAAAACCTACATTTGTCTGTTTCTCCCACATGTTCAATGGATGACGTAAACCAACGTGTATGTAGCCCACTGTCTTGTACCACCAATATTAACCTTTCATATGTTGGTTAGAATTTGCCTGTCCTTAACCATTCCTGATCATCACGAGGTTCTTCCAGAAGTTTTCTGTACTTGCAGTTATATTTATGCATTTTCCACATTTCTTGCTTTCTCATCTGGTCTTTCACTTTATATTCTTTTTTTGTTTTTTGGCAGATTCAGTTGCTGCCTGGTTTGTCTACTTGTGGTTTGATTTCCATTCCTGCTTGATGCTGATATGCTTCTGCTAGAATAAGCAGGGAAGCCGTCTTAGATTTATTCTCCTCAAGTGTGGGTCAGCAGATATGTATGTGATCCCATAATTGCAGATCCATACATGTAATCAATTTCAAGGAGGCCCATCCCTCCCTCGGAACAGGGAATATGTAATCTTGGTATATACTGATTTAAAAATCATTGGGTAAGCATGAAGCATCCTTCTTGTTTTCCTGTCTGATCTATCCAACATGTTTTTAGGGCCAGTCAGTCACTCCAAAACTGTAATTTAGGACAGGAAGAGCAAATTGGTTTATAGCTTGGATTTTGTTCTTAGATGCACTTTTTCAGGATTAATCTTAAGTCTTCTAAGGTATTCCTTACTAAGTTTTTTTTCCCCACATTTGTTCATGTTTTATATTTGATCCTTCATCATTTCCCAAATATTTATGTACTCCCTCTTCCTCAAGTTCTTTTGTATTGCATTCTTGTCCCAAAATAATGTTTTCTTGGTGCTGCAGTTTTCCAGCTTTAAAGGTTGCTTTTGCACATTTATGAAGACCAAATGACATTCTTACATCATCTGAAAAGGTTTTGACAACTTGCAGTTGTGCTTTCAGTTCCTCATCTGATGAGCTATATAGATGTTCATTGTGTTACCCTGCTGCAGTCATCACACTTGGGTTATCTTGTCGTCAGGCAGTCCCGCAGTCGGCCGGATTTCCAAAGTCTTGGTCCGACGTCTGTTGCTGTCGCCTCATCCCTGACGTCAGTGCGCCAGGGGTACATATATTGCAACCGATGCCATTTTCTTCTGTCTTTCTTGCCGCGCGGTGCCCGAAGCAGAAGCAGTCCGCAAGTGCCGGTCGGCCGACTCCTGAGATTGTCGAATTAGAATTTCAGACCGAAGTCTTCTATAAAGCTAAGTACCCCATTGGGGAAACTTTTTTTCTTGCCTCAGACCGATGTCAAAAAAAGTTAACAATTGCATTTCTTGTGGGAAGCAAATACCTCATAAGGATTTTCATTCTTACTGCATACCTTGCCTAGGCCCTGATCACGATGTCACTTCTTGTCGATTTTGTGCTAGGTTTAATAAGCATACTATTAAAAGACGATTTGATTTCGCACGACACTATTTTGGTAGAATATTTAACTATAACATGCTGTCGGAGCTACCGACTACTGGCGTGCACAAAAAGCGCAAGGATAAGGACCGACAGCCCAGGCCTAAGCCAGATTCCGAGGCCTCGGTTGATCCAGTCTCCAGTTCTCAGTGAGGCTCCGACGCAGCCCCTGACTACCGCAGTTCTGGAACCCGAGACCGCTACGGATATTTTGACGGAATGTACTAGGCCGACGCAGCCTTTTACTTCAGGCCCTTCCGACGATTTACCTTCTAAGGACGTCGGTGCTTCTGAAACGCCATCGGTTTCTGAAGGCGTTTTCAGACAGACTGTTCTCACAGTCAAAACGTTTTCTAAGTTGAAGACTCCTAAATCTAAAAAGACTACACTTCGGTCTCCTGTTCAAGGCTCTATGCCTAAGAAACAGATGCTTAAAATGGCTGAAGATTTGATTTCTCTTATCAGGGATTCACAGCCCCCTCCTGACAAAAGGCCTAGACTAGAGGAAGTTTCTGCTTCCTCTGAGCAACTGTCTATTTCTTTGGATTCCTCTGAGGACCAAGACTATTCCTTCTCTCCTTATGAAGATTCTGATGCTGAGGACTCCATTCCCTCAGCTTCCCCTCCTGAAGATTTCTCTTTTGGGGGAACTTTACACACTATGAGGGAACATTTTCACTGGGAAGGTCAGGAATACTCTGATTCCAAGAAAAGGCTCAGAGAGTTTCTTTTACTCCCCCAACACAGACCTCTAGCCATCCCACCCATCTTGGACATTGTGGATGATGTCTATTTAGAATCCAGTTTCAACCCAGACTCTCTTCCTTCTGCTCCGGCTAAGCCTGACAGATTTCCCACAAATTTCTTTACAAAAGCCCAGTAGCTGACCCAGAGACGATCTCCCAGGACCCCAAGGGGGCTAAGGCTTCCATGGCTAAAAACCCAGTACTTTTTGAGAGGGATTCCAGAGCACTAGACAGGTGGGGGAAAAAGGTTTACACCTCAGCCACATTAGCTATGAGAGCACTAAATTGTCAATTTCATATGCTTAAGTATCAGCAATTTCTAATTTCTCAGTTAAAACAAAAGGTAACCTCCCTCCCCCAACAATCTGAATTGAAAGAAGTACAGGATTTGTTGCACGCCACTGAGCAGGTGGGCAAACATACCTTACAGTGTGGGTTTGATTCTTTGGAGGCCTCCTGCAGAGCAGCTGTCACTGGATCGGTTATACGTAGGCATGCTTGGTTAAAGGAACAAAGTCTGCCTGATCATGTTAAAGCAAAACTACTAGATGCTCCCTTACAACAGGATGTTCTTTTTGGAGTTAAAGCAGAAGAAGTTTTAAAGACAATGGAAGATAAGGCAAAATCAATGCAGACAGTCAAAGATTTCCTACAAGTACAACCCCCTCGCTTCAGCAGAAACTGGCCAACAAAAAATTGGTCCTTTCCAGCCACTGACAGACCTCAGAGGGGTAAATACAGGCACTCAAGGGGCAGAGGACAACCACAAGCCCAGTATAAACCTCGCCAATGGGGCACTACAACCCAGAAGGGAGGAGAAGACAGGTCTCAACCCACCAGAAGGCAGACTCAGTGACTTGCACCTCAGCTGGCCAAGCAAAACTCTTTTGACAGCCCCCTTGGGGGGAAAACTAGCACTTTTTGCAGACAACTGGCACATGGTCACAAAGGACAAATGGGTCCTAGACATAATTTTACGAGGATACAGATTCCACTTTCACACCTTGCCAATGAAAAGAGGAATGCCAAACCTGCCACAAAATCAATGGGCAGAGGCACAAAAACAAATTACAGCTCTCATGGCCATGAGAGCAATTCAACGGGTACTGACTCGAGAGCAAGGCCAAGGATTTTACTCAAGGCTCTTTCTAGTACCCAGAAAGGACAGCTTGGAGACCAATTCTGGACCTTTCAATTCTAAACACTTACTTACAAGTTCCCAAATTCAATATGCTAACACTTCAGCAGCTACTTCCCATGTTGGGCAAGGAAGCATGGCTGGTAACGTTGGACCTCAAGGAAGCATACCTGCATGTCCCCATCAGACAAAGTTGCAGAAGATACCTCCGTTTCATTGCAGGTTCAACCCATTATCAATTCTCTGCACTGCCCTTTGGCTTATCTACTGCGCCCAGAGTTTTCACAAAATGCCTGGCACCAGTAATTGCATACTGCAGACAAAGAGGAATTGAAATATATCCATACCTGGACGACTGCCTCATCCAAGCAGAAAGCAAAGACGTTCTCTTACATCATCTGGCTTTTGTAAAACATCTACTAAATTGTCTGGGGTACACAGTAAACGAAAAGAAGTCAAAACTAGTACCCTCACAAAAAATGACATTCCTGGGTGCCAGCTTGGACACAACGGCCCAGAAGGCTCATCTTACACCAGACAAGCAACTACAACTGACTCAATATTTCAAGACAGTGGCAACAAAGGCCCAATTAACTGCAAGAAAAATTCTGCAGGCTTTGGGCTTCATGGCATCTTGCATTCTGATAATACCATTTGCAAAACTGCATATGAGGAAATTACAGTGGTACCTAAAAAGCGTATGGTCTCAACACAGCCACAGCTTGGACACAATGATATCTCTCATTCCCTGCCTTCAACAGGAATTTCTGTGGTGGTCACAGGCATGTCACCTCAACAAGGGTCAGCCTTTCACTTTGCCCCCAACCAGGCAAACTATCACAACAGATGCTTCAGACTATGCCTGGGAGGCACACATGGCAGGACAATGCATTCAAGGCCTATGGACTGCAGAACAAAGAAAAATGCACATAAATCAAAAAGAGATGCTAGCTGTACAGAAAGCTCTGACAGCCTTCAAGGATCTACTACATCCAGGACAACTTGCAATAAAGACGGACAACACCACAGTAATGTGGTACATAAACAAACAAGGGGGCACACATTCCTACCCTCTTTGCAGGCAAGCAATGATCTTATGGAACACAGCTCTGGCCTACCAAGTCCAGTTACAAGCTCAATTCCTGCCAGGACAGAAAAACACATTGGCAGACGACCTAAGCAGAAACATCAAAGATCCCCACGAGTGACAACTAGACCCACAGATATTTACAATGATAACTCAAAACTGTGGCCTTCCAAATATAGACCTGTTTGCCAGTCCTCAAAACTACCAACTGACAAGATTTTGTACAAGGATATTCCACCATCAAGCTTGGAAAGTGGATGCTCTCTCCTTCAGTTGGAAAAACCTGACAGCATATGCCTTTCCTCCATTACCTCTTCTCACAAAGGTTCTTTTGAAGGTCAAAAAGGAGAAACCACGACTGATCCTCATAGCCCCAGACTGGCCACGCCAGCACTGGTACCCGCTATTGAAGAATATGGCTCACAGCCCACCATGGATATTGCCTCAAATACCCCATTTGCTCACGCAACAAAACAAACAGATTCTACACAGCCAGCTCAAATCCTTAAATCTGGCTGCATGGCAAATCTATTAAACATCCAACCAGCCCCTCTTTCACAAGCAGTTCTGGATGTTATTCTGGAAGCCAGGAGGCCAAGCACCAGGAAGGCTTACTCAGACAAATGGAAAAGGTTTTGTGCCTGGAATCAAGCTAAAGGCCAAGACACAACTCAAGCTCATATACCTCACATTCCGCAGTATTTAGCTGAGATGTTGCACAAAGGACTTTCCTTTTCCTCAATTAAAATCCATGCTTCAGCTATTTCAGCTCACTACGACACAATTCCACCTTTATTTTCAAATCCTCTTCTAAGGCAGTTCCTCAGAGGGGCAAAAACATTAGACCACCTAGAAGAGCTCCTACACCAACATGGAACCTCAACTTTGTTCTGGAAAAACTAACGTTACCTCCCTTTGAACCAGCTTTCTCTGCAGACCTTCAGTTCCTATCTTGGAAGACTGCCGTGCTCCTGGCAATAACTTCTGCTAGGAGTGTCTCAGAATTACAGGCACTAATGGCAGTGGAACCTTTCCTCATTTTTCATCAAGACAGAGTTTCTCTACGAACTAATCCTTCCTTCATGCCTAAGGTGGTTTCCAGTGTAGCTTTAAATCAAACCATCCACCTACCCACTTTCTTCCCCAATCCACAGAACAAAGGTGAGAGACTCCTGCATTCCTTGGACATTCACAGGCAGCTTCGTTACTACTTGGATAAAACTAAGGCTTTCAGAAAAACTGACCAGCTCTTTGTATCCTATGCTACAGCTTCTCAAGGGAGAGCTATATCCAAGCAAACCATTTCTAAATGGATAGGCCATTGCATACGGTTCTGTTATACCCATCATGGGAAACAAGTTCCTCCAACCATTAGATCCCACTCTACTTGGGCAACAGCTACCTCTACAGCCTTTCTCAGGGGGGTTCCTACCAAGGAAATTTTCGAAGCTGCAACTTGGAGTTCTGTACACACATTCACCAAACACTATCACTTACCTCTTTACTCTAAGTCCAGGGCGGGCTTCGCCACTGCAGTTCTGCAGGGCCTCATTGCCTGCACTAACCCTCTATGATGCCTCCCCCCTACCTTAGCTTTGGGATTCAACCCAAGTGTGATGACTGCAGCAGGGTAACACGATGAACATAGTACAGTTTTGTACCTACCAAAAATGTAGATGTTCGAGTGTTCACCCTGCTGCAGTCCAGGTTACCCTCCCTCCATCCCCTCTGATCTACTGGCTAAATCTCTGCTATGCCTTACTGATGTATTTGCTTATAGCTGAAGGGATTTTGTGTTTGTGCAGTGTTCACACCATTTGGTACTAATTCTGATCACCCTTTTGGGGGCACCTGACATCTGGGGCAAGAAAAACTGAAGAAAATGGCGTTGTTTGCAATATATGTACCCCTGGCACACTGACGTCAGGGATGAGGCGACAGCAACCGATGTTGGACCAAGACTTTGGAAATCTGGCCGACTGCGGGACCGCTTGACGACAGGATAACCCAAGTGTGATGACTGCTGCAGGGTGAACACTCGAACACCTACTTTTTAAGCCATCGACAAAGAGAAGATAAGTCTTTATACATCATTGTTTTCTAGGAGCCAATTGATAGTCATAGCCTAAGTAGACAGCAGTTAAGGGCAAGGCAGAATAGCAGCAGTGACGGTCACCCTGGAATATCCCCCTTTGAATTTTTATCCCTTAGATAATAATTTGTCCTTTATCATGGCTTAATTGCAAAGTGGTCTGTCACTGTTTCATGGTCACTGTAATGTAGTCAGTCATTGTAGGATGTAACTTGTACAATTTAAGCACTGTTACCCATGAATGTGGGATTACTATCAAATGCTTTTTTGTAGTCAGTCCATGCCATACTTAGATTCTTCCCCTTTTTTACAGTTCTTCACTATGACTTTCTTTAACAACAAATGATGCTTTGTTCCATATGACTTTCTTTTATTGCCCTTTTGTTCTCTTGCCATAATTGAGTTTTCTTCTAAAGGACTATAAACTTTGTCTGCATCAATTCCAATGTATATAGTTTATACATCATTGGAAGGCAAGTTATTGGCCTATAATTTTTAGGGTAGCTTGCATATTCGCTCTTAAGTAGGAGCATTATTTTTCCTCTTGTTAGCCAGGTTGGTATCTGTTCAGGGTGAACATATAAATAGTTCTTACTCGTAGCTAAATCTTTGAGCAAAGATGTTAATACTTTTCAGCAGAAGTTGGGTACTGCCTCTAGGCCTGGGGTTTTCCGATTAGAGGCTTTTCTTAACTTTTTTCAATCTCCATTTTACCCCATTTCATATCCTGTACCTTTAAACTACTTATGCTTTCTTTTACTTCTGTCCATTTAGCATCTTTATGTTCCACACGATCTTCATAGATATTTCTCCAAAATGTATCTATTTCTTCCTCTTTTTTTTTTTTTTTTTTTTTTTTTTTTTGGTGGTCTTTCCAGTCCGTTTACCAGTTCTCTGTAAAACTTGTTGGATCATAAGTAAATTGCTTATTTTGTACTTTTCCTTTATATTTATCTGTGTATCTTCTAAGTTTTTCTGCCTCTGCTGAGATTTTTAATTTATTTGCGATAGTGCATGACAGATCCTGGTCTGTTCTAATACTCTGCATTGCTTTTATCACGTCTATTTTTCCAAGTAGTTTTCTTGATCTGTTCCCTCTTATAACAGCAACACTTGTCTTAATTGCTTTATAGTTTTCTCTGTTTGATACTTCCATGATGGTATTTGATTTCTCTCCTTACTTTCCCTCACTACCCAGTGTTCTTGTGGTAGAACTTTATCAGTTATCAATTTTAGCTGCACAGTAATCTGTCCTGTTTACTTCTGTTGTATCGCATGGCTCTCTGTGGACAGCCCTAATTACTATATTCATTTGCTTCATCAAACTTCTAACTTTTTGGGTTTTATTGACCTTTTGCAGTCTGTACTAAATCAAGCAGCTCTTGTCTTAAGCTCGTTTTCTTCTAAAGTGAGAGCACATTTTTTGTTTTCCATTTCCTGTGGGCCTTCTGTAGCATCTTCCTGTGGTACTTTCTCTTCAGTTTCATCCTGTTCATCCAGTTCCATCCATTGCTGTATCATGTGGGAACTCACTGGCCTCTCACTCCTCAACATTGACTGCATTAGAGCTTCCTGTTCCTTCCCTTGCTGTCCAACTTCAGGTGAACATTTATACTGGTTTCCTGTGGAAGGCTCCAAAATATCTTCATATGGCACCTGACCAATTGCTTCCCATTCCACTGGTTTCCTCTTAATTTGGAGGTCCATTGCTCCATCCTGCTGTGGTACTTTCTGAATTAGATTTTCTACACTGAATTCTTCACTTCGCGGGTACTCCATAACCTCAGTTTATGTTTCTTTCACTCCTCCACTACTAATCTCCTTATCTACTTTTCCTCTTTGTCCTCTTGTTTTTTTATAGTCATCTTTCTCATTGTAGGGTTCTAGGTGAACTTACAGAAATAGTCTCCCATTCCTTTTTACAGGATAGTGTTTCTTGGATGCCTTTTGGATACATCCCTCATAAGGGCTTTTCTTCCTCAGGACAAAGTAGCACTTTACAGGGGGCAGTTTGATTTTTCTTCACCTATTCTCTGACCTCAGTCTTTGATTCTCTCAGGATTCTGAGTTTCATGGTCTGTACAATTCTGGTTCTTCTGGCCAGAGTTTACATGAGAGAAATTCAATTATTCCCCAAATCTTTTTGGATCCAATGCCAGCACCAACTTTATTTTCAAATCCCAGTATTGGGGGTTTGTCAGAAGGGAGTTACTTGTGGACCAGTTATCTTCCATCCCAGGTCTCCTCTTCTTCTTCACAGCTCCTACTCAGTCTGTAACCACGGAGTTTGCTTGGGGAGCTGTTTCCAAGGGGGTGAAGGGTTAGGGTCTGTAGAACAAATAGGGCAGACTAAACTGCTTAAACATCAAATAAATGATGGCAGTAAGTAACCTATGCTATCAGATCTCTCATTCTTTGGACTGCGTGACCTCTGCTAGTGGGATTTGAAAATAATGATGTTCCACTCGCCAGGCTAAACCAGGAGAAAGTTACTGTCAGCTGCCTGTTAGGTGCCAGGATCCGCAACATAACGCATGCACTCTGGTCGCTCCACAACAAGTACAAATATGACTCTGTCATTGTCCTTGTTGGTGTGAATGACCTGAGATGTACCTCCCTGGACTACATGAAAAGAGACATGGAGGAGCTCTCCGATCTTGTAGCCCAGGCAGGTATGACCCTAGCCCTGAGTAGCATTCTGCCATCACCCAGAATGATACCACAGTACAAGGACAAAATGATTGACTTCAACAATTGGCTAAGCTTCTGGTGTCATTCTAAGGGGATCCAGTATCTGTCTGCCTGGGATGACATGAGTGACAGACCACGATGCTTTGCCAGAGATGGCCTGCACCTGTCGCCCTTGGGGTTCCGGATACTGGCTAAGGCTCTTGCCACCCCTGTAGTGCCTTTTTTAGGCAAGGTTCAAATGACAAATTCACCACCATAACAGGTACAAGCAAGCAAAATCTGAGGGTATTGCTACTCAGTGCTAGAAGTCTAAACCTCAAAATGCATTCACTAGAGGCACTTCTTAAAATGGAGAACTTCGACATCTGTGCAGTGTCCGAGACCTGGTTCAAGGCTCCAGAGAGCACCCCTACATTACCGGGATACAATTCATACCACACCTTTTGGCCACCTAACCTGGACCGAAACACTAAAGGCAGAGGTGTGTCCATATTCATTAAGGATATCCACACCTCCAGGCTAGTTGCCCAGCATAATGCATCCGAGATTATCTAAGTGTAACTAACTCTGGGCAAGACCGCAATCCAAATTGTAGCTTGCTACAGATCCCCCACCGTGCCCCAGGATTCCCACTCGTCATTTCTTGATACACTGGAAAATATTAGGGTACAACCCAACACCCTAATAATGGGCGATTTCAACTAACCCACCATTAACTGGGAAAGCTACTCCTGTTTCAACTCTCTTGCTCAACGTTTTCTGGAATTCATAAATTCCAGTGCCTTGGATCAACTTATCCACAACCCCACCAGGGGCAGCAATATCCTAGACATGGTCATTACCAACATGGGTGACCTGTGTTCCACACCAAAGGTCAATTCCTTGGTCAGGTCTGACCACAAGCTAATTACCCTAGACATCCACATCCTGCCCCCACCCCCCCACTAGGGAAACTACCGTAAAACATTTCTCCAAAGCCAACTTTACGCTTCTTAAGACAGAAGTGGCAAACTTTGCAGCACCCATGCAGATGGACAGTAGAGGTACGACTGCTGAATCCTACACAAATGCACTTTATAAGCACTTATACAAGTGCATGAATTGTGCTATCCCTAGCAGAACCAAGATGTTATTCCCCCCCAAAAAATGAAGCCAATTTGGTGGTCTCCTGCCGTAAACAAACTCTACAACAGAAGAAAGAAACTGTTGCAGAAAAGAGCAAAATCCCATGATTGGAGAAACTCCCTAGTCAGTTTCAGTAAGAAGCTGAGATCCCTCATAAAATCCTCCAAAGCTTGTTAGGAAAACAAAGCCGCCACTGATTCTAAAGACAACCACAAAGCATTCTATAGCTATGTCGAGCATCTCTATGGCAACACTCAGATCTACTGTGTGTTACAGCACTAAATATACAGAACCAAACTGATATTGTCAACATCCTGGCCGATAGGTTCAGTGCTAACTTTGGCCCCCCTCTCACCCCCTAAATGACCCATCTTTATACCAGAAGAATGCAGGGTTCCTGTAATCACGGCTGCACAGGTCAAAACCACACTCTCCAAAGCCAAGAACACAGCATCCATAGTACCTGAAAACATCCCAGGCTGCGTTCTATACGAACTGGCACCCCACCTAAGTACCATGTTCAGTCATAGCCTCACCTCAGGCTTTGTGCCCACTTAATGGCACACAGCGATGGTTATCCCACTCCACAAAGGGGGAGCCACCACGGACCCTGGGAACTATCGCCCCATAAGCCTGACGAGCCTGGTCTGCAAGGCCATGGAACATATCATCATGGAACTTGTAAACAAAGACATTGGTAATCTCCAAACTCTGGACCCTACCCAGTTTGGGTTTGTAAAAGGCAGATCATGTCTCCTAAACCTAATAGACTTCTTTGAAGCAGTCACCAAAGCTGTAGACGAGGGTAAGGTGGTTCACACAGCCTATCTACATCTCGCCAAGGCTTTCAACACCAACCCCCACTCTGGAATTATAGATGAACTCACTAAACTAGGTATAAATCCCTTTGTCACAAGATGGGTTGCCAACTGGCTCACTAACAGAACCCACACTGTGAAAGTAGCAGACTCCAAATCCGACTTCAGACCAGTGACAAGTGAGTACCACAAGGTTCAGTCCTGGGTAATCTCCTGTTTATCTACTTTGAAGTACAGGCTAACACAGAAGGTCTTTGGCTAACAAAGTTCGCAGATGACTGCAAACTAGGAGCCATAATCGAAACGCCTAACAATGTGGTCATCCTACTAAAGGGCCTCATTGACACAGATGCCTGGTGTCAAAGCCATGGACTCAAGCTCAATGCCAAAAAATGCATTGTCATCCCCTTTGGTAAAACTGTACCCATGAACTAGCACATAGGCGGTAGTCTACTTAACACTGAAAGTGTGATGAGACCTTGGGACACAGGTGGACAGTACTCCTTTGATAATCACATTGCCACAGTAGTCAGTAAATCCTATGTGGCACACCTCATTGCAAAAGGTTTCTCATCCAGGAAAAAAGAGGTCATTGTTCCCCTCTACGTGTCACTTATTAGACCCATTATAGAGTACAATGCCCCTTTTGGTATGTACCTCACAAGACATCTACAACAACTGGAAAGGCCGCAGAAATACCTCACAAAGATTATTACCAGCCTCAAACAGATGCCCTACGCAGACCGTCTCAAAAAACTCCAGCTTTACTCTGTCGTGCTCAGAGGCGATATCTGCCTAACATACAAAGCTATGTCCGACCCAGAGCTGATGGACATGCTCCACTTAAAGAAATCCCAATCCCTCCGAGCTACACGCTCTAGGGACCTAAACCTGGACACCACAGTAAACAGGACATGCTGGAGGGATAGATTCCTGTCCCAGAGACTCTCCATACTCTGGAACAAACTACCTATCTATATCAAACAAAGCTCCTCATTAGCACTCTTCAAGAAAAATCTTGATAATTGGATGGGAAATAGGAAATTCACCCCAGGGATCACTTCTGTGGCTCTGCTCGACAGTGGCACAGGAAAATAATTTTGTTGGATGGTGAAAGCCAGGGTACCTTTTTGGCTAGGCTTATATAGGCCCTAGGGCCAATAGCCTAGTACCTACCTATGAACAGCATAGCAGAAATAGTACATGAGCAAAACTGGATAACCAGGTTATGCCCCTTTCTCTTACTAGCTATAGTAATCTGGGAACTAGCAACTCTGCACAGCGTTTCTGTTCAAGCAACGTTAAGTCTGTCAAAGCAAAACGTTATTGCAGACAAGCTGAGCATGACCAGGATAAGACCCTCCTGAATGAAAACTGAACCCAGGGATCTTACAGGGATTTTCAGTTGTAGGAAACTCCTCAGATAAGCATGTTTTGTCCCATTTACAACAGTTAGAGAAATTTTGCTTCAGGATTCCTTGCAAACAGTCATGGAAGACAAATGTCTTCACTTTCCCATGGGAATGTTCTTGTATACCTTTCCCCTGATATCCAGGATCATTATAAAGATTCAGACTGGCTCTCCAAAAAGATAATTGCTGTGGTCCGTTTTGGCCCAAGCTGCAGTGGTTCTCCCTTCTTTTACAAATAACTAGAGACAGTTACAGCCAGCTTCTTCAGAGAATGAACTTTGTTTCAAACAAATCTCCAGTCTTGTGTGACTTTTTGAATCTGATGCTGCTACTTCAGTTAACTGCCTGGATGATTTGTTTTAATATCTTTCTTTTAAGCACCTATTTCCTGAGAATGTGCAGCAGGTGTTAAAGGAGGCTAAGAAACTTGCTTCTACAACAACTTGTATATAAGTAAGTGGAAGAGATTTTATAGTTTGTGATAAACTAAGATCCAGGACCCTTTTAAGGCCCAGATGCCCCGGCTCTTCAGTATCTGAGAGAGTTATCCTCTGGCCTGGCTTCCTCTTTTATCAATATTCACCTCTCCACCATCTCTGCTTGTCTGCCCACAGGTTTCCCTTTTTTTGCACAGTTTTCAAGTCAAGAATGTTTGAAAGGGATTCTACGTACTGTCCTATATATAATTAGTGTGTGTGTGAGTGTGTGTGTGTGTGTGGGGGGGGGGGGTGCACGAGGGGCTTGCCTGTCCCCCTGCATTAAATCGGTTTTCAGTATTTGAGTTTCAACATTTTGAGCTTTTCACTGTTTGGTTATTCAGCCAAATGAATGTATTCCCCTTGGCAAGATGTGTTGGGCTACTGCATCAGTGATCTATTCAAACATCCACTGTTAGGGTAAGCTAACACCTCACTTGTATCTTCTTTATCGTCAGTGTCCCAATTCTGCAAAAAAAAAAAAAAAGTTTGGAAAGAACCCCCCCTCCAATGTTATATGCCACTTTTGTTTTATGTGATTCTTTTGTTTGTTGACCAAGATATATGCTGGGCATATGACAAGTCCTTCCTTCTTTGGTGTTTCTGTTTCGATCACATGCCATTTTATAGTGAGCAATATTGCCTATACATGTTTGGATTTTAGAAATGCTATATTTCTCATTTGATTTTATCATGACAGATTTTGATAAGTTCCCACTTGCCACCCCAGATGGTGATTCTGAAAAGCTAAATTTATTTTTACTTAATTGACATAGTAGTCTGGTGGTTCATGATGTGTATTTGCAGTAATGTAATGGCTTTGTAAGGTAAACGTTGACCCAGCTTCTTACTCACTGCCTCGGTTTCTGATGCAGCAGTAATACTTATCGAGTCCGTTTTGTATACATTTCATCCCTCTGCTGTCTGCAATCAGCCCACTGCAGCCAGTTTGGCCCTTTGCTCTCAGCAGGGCAAGAGCAGATCGTGGAAGCTGTTAAGCTGCTAAGTCAGCCAGGGGTGCAGTATTCTAGCTTGACCCTGGATGTGAAAGTTTGCTATGCCTTTCCTTGTGGCGTCTGTGTTGCCCATGGTACATAAAGCTCACTCATGGTTCCTAGTGCTACACACTAAGTGAGCTGGACTGCTTGTCCCCAGGATGGGTTAGCATCTGCCTCTCACTGTGATCTTCTTGCCTTGCTGTTCCAGTGTCAAAGCCACTCTGCCTTTACTGCTTTTGTATTAAAGCTCATGCTGCACCTACAGGTTTGGTACATCATTTTCTCAGCATACAGTTTATTGTAGAGCAGATTTGTAGCTTTTGAGAAATACTTAATCTGTTTCCCTTGGAAGAACACTTCTGGGTAGTATCTTCATTGCAGTTTAAATTTGATTTTCCATCCGATTATACATTCGGCATAGAACTACCTTGTTTTGGGCAACATGACCAATTATGAAGTTTTCAGATGTTTCCTGACTTGTTTTATTTCTTTAAAATACAGCAGTATTTGTGGCACCACTTCATTACAGCGCATATTTGCTGTTTTGTATAGTGTAGAGTCTTGTACTGCATTAATAACTGGAAATTGCGAATTGACATGAATATGGTATTGAACTGTTATGTTTTGAAACTGTATTCTCTAAAGTGTTTTTTTTTTTTTTTTTTTTTTTAACTGTTTGAATATTGATTCTTTTTTTCCTACTGCAGGATTATTTTGCTGAACTTTGCATAGAAGACCAGAAAACTTGGAACTAGTGGACTTGATTCTTTTCCTTCTTCAGTCTGACATGGATCAGGAATATGAAAGACGCCTTTTACGACAGATTAACATTCAGAATGAAAATGCCAGTCCTTGTGTAAGGCTAACCTTCTTTGGAAATATTGGCATTATTTATTTGGTTTGCTTCAGGGGAAAACTGTAGATCTGATGTTGTCCTTCTCATTCTTCCTCAACGCATGGGTTAGGATCTGAGGGTCTGACTTGGCCACATACTCCGGACTTCAGAGCCAACTCTCGAGCTCGTCCCTGTACCCATAATGCCC
Source organism: Protopterus annectens (assembly GCF_019279795.1). Lineage (NCBI taxonomy): Eukaryota > Metazoa > Chordata > Ceratodontiformes > Protopteridae > Protopterus > Protopterus annectens. Next base: position 455,846,756 of record NC_056747.1, on the reverse strand, counting down.
CATTACCTCAGTTCTCATTTGCTGCCATCGCGAACAGATGTAGATTCCTCTCTCGAGCTTTAGCAGTGAATTTTTGTGAGTTAATTTTTTAGTCAAGGAAAAGTTCAAAGTATCATCTTTATTTATCCTCCCCCTTAGTTACTCTCAGGTCGTTAGGAGCCTTTTTGCTAATATGTCCTTTCTACTATTCTAAAGAATGGTAGATTTTCCTTACCATCGTTGGTATTTTTTTTTTTGCTTAAACTTATACTGTTAGGTTATTTCTTCAGTCTACAATAGCTGGTAATTTAATCGTCTAACTTTGCTATATTTAAAAAAAAAAATGTCTGATTTTGGGTTTTCCTCCTACTGGCTAACCATAGTGGATCAACCAGTGGGCTTTAAAAAAAATGCACTTCTTATGGGCCTAAAACCCCAAATTTGGATGCCTGCAAAGAGTGCGTATATTGTTTTTGAGCCAGGCACTTGCATGTACAGTATGTTCCACCTTTAATCCAAGAGCCTTGACAAATAGATGAAACAAATTGATTTTGAATGGTCTTCTCCGTGTTTAAACCCCCTCCAAAGCAAGCAAGTCTGCACTGTTTAAGCATAGAGAATGCTCCCCATTGAAATCCCCCAGGTCTTCATCTGAGCCTCTGGCCAAGAGTAGAAGAACTTTGGATCTGGCACTGCCAGATCCAAAGACCTGATCTTCAGATCCAAAACCATCGGATTCAAGGGCATCAGTTCCTATAGATGTCCGTACATTCACTGCTGCAGTATTCTTAACATATGGAATTCCCTGCCATGGAAGCCCAACGTCCAGCCAGTCTACCAATGACTCCTGTTGCTTTAAAGGTATGCCGAACATCACCCAAGCTCTCCTTATGTAGCATAGGGCATAAAGGTGATGTTCAGGCATACCACAGTCAGAACTTCTTTGCCGCCGGTCCGAACATATTTTTTCACCATCTGTTTACCTGTGTCTGTTTTCTGCCAGCTGAACGCAATTTCGTTCTCCAGTGACTTCTTTGCAGTTGCAGATAAGTGCCCTGTAGTTGTTGCCATTTTTTTTTTCCTTGTCTTGTTTTGTGCTCCTTGGGGTTAATGTCGTCTAGGAAGGGTAAACGCTGGTGTGGAAGTCTGATTCCACATAAAGACCACCACGATAAGTTTTTTTTTTTTTTTTTGTCTAGGAACTTCTCATGCCCATAAGTCTTGTTCGGTTTGTGAGGCATTCATTTCGAAAACCCTTCACAGTAGACTTTCTTCCTTTTCCTTGAATCTTGAGAACACAGCATCTTAAACTTCTCTTTAAAGATACAATGGAAGGAATCTCCCACCCCGAGGGTTAGCTTTTAGGGAAGAAGGTACGACCGGAGTCTTCCTCTGTCCAGCTGTGTTGTTGGATTTTAGCACAACCACAGTCCAACACTAAACAAGACCAAAAAAAACAAAACCAGTGTCCACAAAAAGTTTAATAATTCTCTGACGTCTCGGCTTAAATGCCTTCACAGTAGAATCTCCTGTGAAGGCATTAAATGTTTTGTGGACACTGGTTTTGTGTTTTTTTTTTTTGTGTTGTTGGATTTCTCCGCTGTGACACTGTTGGAGGCCGGTGAGGATCTGGCTGGCAGCACATCCAAAGATGCTTTGCAAGCATCTCTCGATGTTTAGGGGGAATCATAGTTGATTTTTCTCTGAGGGGCCTAGGGGAGTTCCTGTGTTAGTTGAGAAGAAGTTCATATTACAGTTTTTGATTGTTGTCCTGGGTCTGAGCCTTCTCAGTTTTTTGTCGGGGATTTTCCCTTAAAAAAATAAACAAAAACATAAACGTGTTTTTTTCTGCTCCTAGGGATACACAAAGTGACTGTCAGGCCTTTACTCAGGGATTATTTACTGCTTTAATGTCCTTAAAGCCTCCTCAGGGGGTTTTAGTTCCTGCTCCTCCATGGTCCTCTACTACCCTTAAAAGGCCTAGAAAACAGGATTCTTCTGAGGATGAGTCTGATTCTGATTGACAAATCCCTAGCTCAATCTACTCAAATTCCTTCTCCTTGGACTATGGGTCAGGAAGAGGAGGAGGAATCTATTAGTTCTGATGGTCCTTTTGAGGAAATGTTCTTTGGGGACACCCTTTGTAGGATAATGGATTTTAAGTGGGGTTATGCTCAGCTGTTTGATATCCATAAGAGGTACTATAAGTTGCTGAAGTTGGAATCTCCTGAGCCTGCGCCTATTCCTCCTTTTTTTGGCTGCTTTGCTGGATGTTTTTTCCAGTGCCTGTTGTGCACCTGATTCTCTGCCCCCTGTTCACAAGAAACCTGACAGGTTTTATAGGGTGCCTGAGGACTGTTATTTTTTTTATAAATGTCCTGCTGCTGACCTCTCTGTAGTGTCTGTAGCCTCTGATAAGATGTCTCATCTGCTTCCTTCTCCCAAATGATTGCCTTCTGACAAGGACGGCAGAGCTGTGGAAAGACTGAGTAACAAGGTTTTCACTTCTGCTACTCTAGTTTTTAGGGCTATTAACTATCAGACCCATATGTCTAGGTATGTGTTGTCTCTTCTTTCTCAGGCATGTCAACTTATTTCTGATTTTCCAGACTCTGAGAGTACAACTTCTGCTCTTTCCTTGCTATGGACTCCTCTCAAGTTCGTCATTTTATTAAATGTAGTTATGATGGCAGCAGATGTCTCTTCTAGGTCTGCTGTTTTTTTGGTTCAGTGATGAGCAGGTATGCTTGGCTTGGGCTTCAACTTCTACCTGATATTAAGGCTAAGGTGATGGATGCTGTGATGCCCGTGCTGTGGCACAGCAATCAAGAGCCTCAGTCATCACCACTAACACCAGAGAGGGCTTCTCATATATGAGGAAAGGATACCAAATACACACAGTAAAGTGCAGTTGCCTTTAAGAGCACACAAAGATCACAGTTAGTCCGGGGCAGGTCGCTCCGTTGCTGTCCAGGTCCCTAATAAGACTCCCCACTGGCACAGCTATAGGGTCCAGATCTCAGCCAGCTGGGCAAGCTAAAATCTCCAGCACCCTCTGTCCAATCAGTGCTTCATATTCCTGCCCAAGTAGCTGATACTCACACACTTTGAGATAAGTTTATACAACCACACAGACACTCCTGGGGAAGGCTGGCACACGTTCTCCAGCTGTGTCCCTTTTACCCAGACTATACGGTAGTATCATTTGCCACCACCCAGCTAATATTTATCAGCTCCTCAAAGGCCCTTAAAAGGGTGTCCAGTTACTACTGTGCAATATTATTATCCAATTGGTAAGTGTGACTAATCAGTCAAGGCTTATTTGGTGTGACTTGGACAGTAAACTCTCTAAATATGCAATGTACTCTGGAGCTTAACTTATCTCTACACAAACCAGCCACAGTTAAAAGGTTTTAAAATGTTTAATAATAAGTAATTAAAACCACAAGACAATACTTTCTACTACACAGAGCTAGTCAAGAGTTCAGAGATCACACAGAAATACTTAAAATAAATCAGCAGTACAGTTTTGACATCACAGAAAACACTTAGTCTAATATTTCTAGTTTCTAGCTATCTCTAAAAGAAAACACAAGTCTTGGATAACTTGCATAAGACAACAGGCAGTGTTGTGAGTTAGATGGCCAAGACAAAATGCTTAATAATTTCTGGTTCTCTCTGTTTAAATTGAAATTGCAGTTATGATAAACATTACATCATTCTTTTAACACTTTCCTGTAGTTCCCAGGCTACACATTAACTGCATTTACTTTCTTAACATATCCCTTTTGTTATCTGCAGCTGGTCAGGAAACCGAGCAATAAAAATACATTTGCATGTTTAAATCTAGCAGTTTAACTCTTGGTTAAAAGAGTAGAAAGAATGTCTTCATCTAGACAGACTGGAGCCGACTTTAGATCAAAGGGTCACAACATACTTTTACTGGGTCAGTAGAGAGCACTGTTGCCACATTTTCGTAACACCATTTTTTCATTTAAGACAACAAGCCTGTGATTCACATTATTTGCTTTCAATTAGGAAAACAAGTCTGTAGTTCAACAGTCATATTTGCAAATGACAGAATTATTTATAAAATTCTTTCTGGCTAGGCTGGCAGCCTTCACCCTTCACCACCAGTCTTCACAGATGCCCCTCTGGGTTTTAAGGTTCTGTTTGGGGAAGCTGCTGCTGGTTTGTTTAAGTCCCTTCAGGGTAAAGGGTAAGGCTTTACAGGAGCTTAAACATGTGTTTGTTTCTCCTGTGCCTAAATGTCAGAGAAACAACCCCACTAAGCTTGTCTTGTTCGTAGACAATCCCGCCCTTCTGCTAAAGGTAAGAAGAGTTGCAAATGGGCTCCTTCTGCTAAGGCTTCTCAGTTTTCAGGGACTGAAGCCTTCCTTTCCAGACAAGCCAGGTGCTTTATGACTATCCATCCCTTCCAGCCACATTCCTCTTTGTCTTCGCCTTTCTCTTTTCTGTTAGGCTTCAGATTACTTAAGTTTCTTGGGTTCTGTCAGTCATTTGTCGGGGGGTACTTCATGGTGTGGGAATCCTGTCCTGCTTTTATGGGCATTTCTCAGCCTCCTCAGGAATGGCTTCCCTTTTTCCCCAGAGGTTCTTCAAAATCTCTTGACTCAGGATACTATTCAGGAGGTGCCCGTGTCCAAAAGGGAGAAAAGGGTTCTGTTCCAGACTGTTTCTAGTGCTCAGGAAAGAGGACACTTGGAGATCTATTCTGGACCTTTCTCGTCTAAAAACTTTTCTAAAAGTGCCTTCCTTTTGGATGTTTTCCCTTCAGATTCTGTTTCCTCTCTTGCTCCCTCAGGCCTGTCTGGATGTCAAGAATGCTTATCTCCATATTCTGATCCATCCTCTCTTCCGGACGTTTTTGAATTTTTCTGCTTCTTGGCATTTTCAGTTATCTGCTTTGCCTTTTGACCTTTTTACTGCCCAGGGGTGTTCACCAAATGCCTTGCTCCTGTGATTGCTTTTTGTAGGCTTCAAGGGATGCACATATTTCCTTACTTGGATGACCCGTTGATTCGGGCATCCTCTTCAGAGACCCCTTTGCAAAATCTTCATTTTTGTCATTTTCATTCTTCAGAGTCTGGGGTTCACTATAAGTTTCAAAATGTCTTTTCTGATTCCTTCTCAGGATCATGTTTTTTTGGGTTGGAGGATTCAGATGGTGCTAATGCTGGCTTCCCTGCCCTCTCCAAAGGCCTCAACTCTCGTTTCTTTCTTTCATGTTCTTCTTCCTCTGGCTTCCATTACCACTAGGGCATTTCTGAGAGCTCTGAGTTTCATGACATCCACCATTCTGATGCTCCCTCTGGCCAAACCTCACATGAGAGTTTTTAAGTGGTTTCTGAAGTCTGTATGGCTTTAACATGCACATCTCTAGACTTTGTAGTTCCTCTTCTTCCTTATTATTTCAGCCAAGAACTTTAAGGGTAGATTCAGCAGTTATCTCGGCATGCAGAGATCCCTTTTCATCCCCCTCAGGAATTGTTCACAGACACTTAAGACATGGGATAGAGGGTGACATTTGGCACTCAAAAAGTTCACGGGGTGTGGTCGCCTTGTCAGCAGAAGGTGCACATCATTCTCAAAGAGATGAGAGCTCTTCTACTAGCTCTTCAGCCCTTACATCCTCTTTCTCTCTTGAGCCTCTCAAGGTGTTCACAGACAATAACACAGTGATGTAGTATATCAACAAACTGGGAGGAATTAGATCTTATCTTTTTTGCTGCTTGGCACTTCTAGTATGGGATCTTGTTGTCAAGGCAATTTTATATTCCTTCCTGTCAGAACATTGTTGCAGAAGCACTGAGCAGGTCCTTAACTCAATCCCATGAATAGATGATTTGCAGGGATGTGTTTCTGGACATTATTTACCAGTGGGGGACTCCTCATGTGGATCTTTTTGCCTCTTCTCTGAACAGACAACTTCCTCTTTTGTGCTGTAGTACCAGGTCCTGTGTTGTGGAAAGTGGATGCCTTCTCATTTTCTTGGAAGGGGATGCTTCTTTATGCATTCCCTCCCCTTCCTCTCATTCTGAAAGTCCTTTTCAAAATTCAACGGGATGCTCCCAGAATCTTGTTTGTGACTCCCTGTTGGATGGGGCTGCACTGGTTCCCTCTTCTGCATTTAGCTAGGGGAAGTCATCACAAGTAGTTCCCTCACAGGGTTGATCAAGACAAGGAATCTCTTGTTCATCCCCACCTGTCCACGCTTCAACTGACACTGTGAGGGATAGGATTTTGAGTCCTCAGAGACGCCTTTTTTTCTGTGGACATGCTGCATGTCCTGCAGGAGGCCAGGAAACCTACTACTAGGAAATCTTACTTAACTAAATGGAGGAGGTTTTCTATTTGGTGTCTGTCTTGTAACCTGGACCCACTTGCTATGGATGTTCCTTTGGTTCTCGCTTATTTGTGAGTTGCTTAGTGCTGGTTTGGCCTATTCTTCTGTTAAGGCCTGCTTATCAGCTATCTCTGCTTGTCTACTTTTTTCTCCTTCTTTAGCTTATAGATTTGAGGTGAAAATTTCTTAAAGGTATCCTTAATATTAGGCCTCACAGGAAGCCTGTTCCTCCTTTCTGGGATCTTAAGTTTGTTTTGGAGAAGTTGACTCTGGCTCTTTTTGAGCCTGCTGCTTCAGCATCCTTGCAACATTGTTTCTGGAAGACTGTTTTTTGGTTAGCTCTTACTTCTGCCAGACTGGTGTCTGAGTTACAGGTCCTTATGGCTTCTCCTCCTCTTTTTTTTTTTTTTTTATTTTATTTTTAATCTTTCATGAGGACAGTGTCTCCTTGTGCACTAAACCTTCTTTTATGCCTAAAGTGGTTAATGGAGCTATCACTTAATCATTTTGTTTAACCTGCCTACTTTTTCTCCCTCTCTGTAAACGGACTGTGACAGGCTGCTTCATACTGTGGGCATGCATAGGCAACTCAGGGTTTATTTGGATAAGACTAAGGCTGTTAGAAAATCTGATCAGTTATTTGTTTTCATCCTGGATTTGGGACTTGCTGTATCCAAGCAAAACTATTTCTTCTTGGATTTCTAAATCTATTTCTCTTTGTTACACTTTTCATGGCAAGAGCCTTCTGTCTTCATTCAAGGCTCATTCTGCTAGAGCTGTAGCTTCTTCTGGTGCTTTTTTCAAGGGCTTGGATACTAATTCTATTCTTGAAGCAGGTACCTGGACTTCTGTGCATACCTTTGCCAAGCACTACAAGTTGGATGGTGTCTCTAGACTGGGGCTGGTTTTGCTAGTGCCGTTCTTCATGGCCTTTTAGGGGACTCTTCTGCTCCTTCCCCCTCCCTAGTGTTCTCTTGAGCTTTGGCAGCTTCTGATACGTTAAGAATACTGCAGCATAGTACAGTTGTGTAAAATCATACTGCAACTGTAGATGTCCTTGCCTTCACTGCTGCAGTATTCACTCCCTCTCTTCTTCCCCCTAGTCCTTTCCTTTCCTGGATGTACAGATTTACCTCTTGGGTTCCTTGTCCTGGTATTCCTACTGGGGCAATCGGTTCTGATTATGGTAGGCCTAAAAATCACTTTTATGCCCTATGCTACACAAGGAGCATTTGGGTGACATTCGACGTTCCTTTTAAAGCAGCAGGAGTCTTTGGTAGACTGGCCGCATGTCAGACTTCCTTGGCAGGGAATCCCATTTGTTAAGAATACTGCAGCAGTGAAGGCAAGGACATCTGCCATTATGGTAAGATTTTGCACAACTGTACTTTGTTTCTATAACCCCTACAGGACCACCCTTCGAATCTAGATCCTTGGACCTGAAGCTTAGTGCTTCTCGCAGAACCTTACACTGGAATAGGTCATGAAGCCTGTATCACCCATCCTGTGCTCTGCATTACTTCAGGCACCAAAGAAACTTTACAGGCTACCATCCACTATGTTCTCTAGGTCATCCAGAAGTTTACCAGACATGGGTGTGGATAGGATGATGCAAAAATTTCTCAGAGCTCAGTTCCAAATGCGAGTCTTACAGCTCCATCCCCTGTCTGATCCGTGAGTCTCCCTATGACATTCAAAACTATTGTATCTTTTTCTCTGATCCATCCTGTAGTTTTGGAATCCCAGGGTCTAAAGTCCCAGAGAGGTTTGGCATCGAATCCAAAGAAAATATCTTCAGCTCCCGACTATATCTCTGACCAGTTCTACTCCAGTCCCCTCTGATTGGAACTGGAACTCGTCCCTGAGCTGTAGTATTGGTGTAGGATACAAGGGGCTGGAATCAACTCTGAAGGTTGGACTCATCCCTCCCCTTTGGGGCCTTGGCCCTGGACAGCTCTGGTCCAGTTCCATCCTTGAGACACAGATCCTAGAGAGTTCGAGACTACTTTTACTGGGAGTTTTGGCTCTGAGAGGGCAGGTTGAAGCCTCTCCAGGTCTGTTGGCTTTTGAGGTTGTGGAAAAGGCTGTTTCTCTGCAGAGAACCGCCTTATTTTTCGACTCCAGCCCCTTTCATCTTGTCTGTTCCAAGCTCTGAGTCTGTCAGAGTTACTCCACAGGGTCAGCCAGTTCCAGTAAGTGTCCTTCCAATAGAGGAACTTCCCCTCTTTTTCCGATACCTCCCCTGAACACCATGCAGAGGAGGTACATTGTAAAAGAATGTGCAAAAGGAGACACATTGACTCCCTGATGGAGTCGGTAATGGAGGATATTGATTTTGATGAAGGGTCCCCCAGGTGACATCTGCTTCAGAGATCCTCAAACAAAAAGGTGACTGGTCTTCCGGAAACCCCTTTTCCGAAGAATCTGTATTTTTGGAAGCATTTGGTGCTGGCCCATGTACGTCTTGTGTTACGCAATCCCCCCATGGATGAACCTATTGATTTGGTCTCTTGCTGGACATGGAAGGAACAGGATGCCGTCAAACCTGTCCTGAAAAGACTAACAAGTTCTTAGCCCCACCGAAAGACAGACCACACTGGAGTCCCAGTGGATGCTGTGGTGGTGGCAGCAGCCGCCAAGAAAAAGCCAGCAGAGCAGAGTTCTTCTGTTTATCTGACAAACAGGGAGTCTAGAGTGCTGGACAGATTCGGCAGGCGAGTCTTTGCCTTGGCAACCTTTGCATTGAGATTTCTTAATTATTTGGTGCACTTCACGAAGCTTCAGAGAGATTTGACTAAAGAGCTTTCAAATTCTCTGAGTCCATGTCTGCAGAGGACTTTAGAAGAACATGCTAGCAGCTGGCCACACCCCCCCCCCCATCTCAAACGCTTCAGTGAGGTTGATCTCTCACACAGCTGAAGGCACCTTACAGGTGACTGGTTCAGGCGACTTTGTGGAGCCTTTTGAGACTTCTTTATCAATGCCCACTTCAATGGCACATCCTTATTTGGGCCATCCGTAAAAGAGGCATCTGCCTGCAATGAATAAGATGGAAAGGCCCTCTCTGCAGTGGGAATCAAGTTTTCTACTCCTCAACTGGCTTTTTCAAGGAGTCAGAGATGGTAAGAAAATTTGGTTCTGAAAATGTGTGAGACCTTTCAAAGATCCACACGGGGACAATTCTTTCAGAGGCAGAAGAGGAAATTCTAATGGGAAATGTCACCCTAGAGGCAGAGGAGGTCTGCAGTACTGGGGGTTCTGAGATTCCTTTCAGGACAGACCTTTTCAACACTCCTGAAAAGCTGTCCCAACTGTTCCACACTGGAGGCAATCTGAGGATGATTATCCCTGTACCCAGAAGCCTGAGAAAATATAACAAAAGATACCTAGATGCTACAAATCATATCCAGGGGTTATTTCATTCCATTTTTCCAAACGTCTTCACAAAAAGAAAAAACTTTCCGATGTTCCACCCAGTCTGAGGAAGGGTGCAGCACTTGAGATTCAAAAGCTCCTAGAAAATAGTCATCCAAGAGGTCCCACCAGATCAAAAAGGATTCAGAGCTTACTAGTGCTTCTTTTTATTGTTCATGAAAATGGAGGACCTTAGACCAATCTTGGATCTAAGCAATTTGAATCAGTATATGCAAAAATCAAAGTTCTGAATGATAACAGTGCAGTCCTTCCTACCTTTTCTTCACAAGGACGGTTGGATATGCGCAATAGTATGCATCCTGAAGATTTGTCACATCAAAATAGATAGGCAGTCTAGGGGACATTTACGTGATTCTGAGTGTTTCCATATGTGGATGAGTGGCTCATCACCTCCCCCCTCCATGCCATCTCCTTCTGCATTCCAGAGACTATTTGCTCCCATTTGCCAGTCATTAGGGATAAAAATAAATTACACCAAGTCAAACCTGATGCCAGTACAGAGCCTACAGTTCATTGGCACAGTTCCAGATACAAAAACAGAAATAGCTTCACTGCTACTTCATCGCATATCTACCATCAGAAGTCAAGTTCATCTACTTGTACCCCATCCATCTCCCCCATCAAGATCAGTACTTCAAGCGCTAGCTTCTGTGGAAGCAGCCATTGTATTACTCCCTTGGCACGTTTCTTTATGCATGTCCTTCAGTGGACTGTAGCTGTTCAGTCGTTCATTCTACATCAATTCCTGTCCTTTCTAACCAAGCTAACTCCAATCTGCAAACAACATATTTACTGGTGGATTCATTTGGACAACATTCATGTAGGCTGTCCTTTGTTTACCTGTCTCCATTGGCCACCATGACCATGGATGCTTCCCAGCTGGGGGAGGGGGGCATTTCCTGGGAAGGATGGTCCAAGGCATGTGCCCCCGCCCCAAAGAGACCAATCTGCATATCAGTGTACTAGAGATAAGAGCAGTCCTGTTTGTGTTGCAGGCATTTCAAGATGCTCTTCCTCTAGGGACTATTAGACTGACAACATGTCTGTGATCTGGTATATCGACAAACCACGAGGAACCTGGTCTTATCTCCTCTGCAGAGAGGCTATGAGAGCATGGGATTGGGTCATCGTTGCTGCAACATCTTTGCGTCCTCCCAAAACAACTGCAGCAGGTACTTCTTCATTATTCCCCATTGGGGAATTCAACGAGAGGTGCACTAGTTCACTCTTGGGCCCCCAAGTCTCCTTTATGCTTATCCCCCCATTCCATTGATACCCAAATTTCTGCAGAAAGCAAGTCAGCTGAAGAGCTCAGTCTTTCTCATTACCCCTTTCTGGCCTCAACAGGTATGGTTCCTCTTCCTATAGCCTTATCTTCGTTATCCTTCATGGATACTGGGGTCATCTCCAGTTCATCTCTCTCACCCATCAGGGATCCAACATCCTAGTATCCAGGCCCTCAAACTGCATGTTTTTTCCACTTCCAGTAATGGTTAGACAGCCCAGGCTTTCTTCTCCCATGCGTGTCCTTATCTTGCCTTCACAAAAAAAGTCTACTAATAAAGTGTATAAGAGCCAGTGGAAAAGATTCTCTATTTGGGTCTTCGACAGCTTGAATTTTTAACTACTCTTTTCAAAGAAGGAGCTAGTTTCTCTACTATTAAATTACAATTAGCAGCTATTTCTAACTTCCACACAGGTGACAGAAAATTTTCCTTGGCTTCAATCAAGTTGTGCAAAGCATTCCTAAAGGTATTATTGTCTATCTCGCCTTCATTCTTGCTGGATGGGTTCGGAGCCCATCCTCGGCTCCGACTCGGCCACTCTAAAAGTTCGAGAGTTGGTTCCACCGGCTCGAGGCTCCCCTTTTATCCCACAATGCTAGGCGGTAATACCTCAGATCTCATTTGCCGCTACAGCGATCGAGGTGTGTTGTTCCAACCGGCTTCAGGTTAGTTTATTTAGAACAGTCTAAAAGTTAATTTAAACCCCTTTAAATTAGTTTTTATACATAATTTCCTTAGTTTAGTAGTTTTTATCCTTTCCTTCCTGTTTATCCACCCTTTTTACCACAAGAACTTAGCCTTCGGGCCCTTCCATCCCCTCTTAGTAGTGGAGTGTATGTGTTTTTTTTGTAGGGATTTAAAGGAAAAAAAAAAAAAACTAAACTAAATTTATTAGTTTAATTTTAGTTTTAAGTTTTAGTGGATAGTGTAATCGGTGTGTTTGTGCTTGTGTGTGATTACACATTATTTTTTGGAAATGTCTAAGGATTCAAAGGTCTCAGGCTTTAAGAAGTGTGACTCGTGCTGTCAGAAGATGTCTCTGACAGACGGTCACACTTCTTGCGTGTACTGCCTGGGACCTTTACACCTGCAGGACTCTTGTGCTGTATGCCATGGCTTCAGCCCTAGAGTCCTGCAGGAAAGAAAAAATAAGCTTATTTTACGAGGCTTATTGAAACCAGAGGGTCCCCCGACTTCGGGCAAACCCTCCAAGCCTTCTAGGTCGTCGGCTCCAGCTTCTGAGTCGACACCTAAGGCTTCGAAGTCTGCTACAACATCGGCTCCGACTGGAGCCGATGAGACTCGAACTTTTATTTCTTCGGTTCCCTCGGCTCCGGCCGGAGCCGAGGTATTGGAAATCACTGAGTCGGCTCCGATAAAATTATCTGAACCGACAACTAGGAAAAGGTCTAGGTCACCGTCTCTTGGCTCCGTTCATTCGGCTCCAGCATCTCCCTTGCTGTCTGAACGGAGCCATAGATCTCACTCCTCTAGGTCATCGAGACTTTCGGACCATGACCTTCAGAGGGTAGTGAGTCGACTTCTTAAGTATGAGGCACTGGCCCAAATGCTTCAGAGCCCGACTCATCAGTCGATGCTTAATCCTATTTCTCTTAATGTTCCTCCTCCGACTCCTTTGAGTTCGGAGCCGGGGCGTTTCGGACCCGAGACTGTGGCAGCGTCGGAGCTGATACAATTGTCTTCAGCGCCGTCGTCTGCTCCGATTTCTTCTTTGGAAGAATCTCGGTGCCGGACTTCCCTCGTCTGCTCCGAGGGGGTGAGTGGCATCGGACCCTTGTCCGACCCCGCTCTCCCTCTCGGTGCTTCGGCGTTGGTGAGTTCGGCTCCGACATCGGCCTCGGAGCCATCACTGTCGGTGCCAAGGGATGTTTTCAGCTTTACAGAGTGGAGACCTCTGGCTCTGCCTGACAGGGGTGCTTTTGAGGTCATGCGGAGTGTGTTGGAACCTGGTTCAACTCCACAGTCGGCTCCGTCCGCCCCTCCCTCCGCAGTGCCTCAGGTAATTTCTACTCACTCCCTCATCCCAGACCGCAGAGAGCCAGCTCCTCAAGAATCCCCAGTGGGGATCTCATCCTCTTCCGAGGCCTCTCCTGAATTGGCAGGGGAGCCCCCTAGGAAGAGTAAGTGCAAGAGGAAGCACATAGACTCACCTGAGTCTGTCACCTCTGACACGGATTTGGAGGATTCTGAAGGTTCCCCCGTTTCCCCTCTGAAGATGTCTCCTTTGCAGACATCCTGGAGATCTTAAAACAGAAGGGGAATTGGCCAGCCCTCAACCCTTCGGAGGATGAATCTGTGTATCTTGAGGCGTTCGGCTCTCGCCCTTCCACCTCCTGGGTGTCCCCCCCCCCTTTGACCCCCTCATGCAGGTGGTAGCAAAAAAGGCCTGGACGGCTCCTGACTCTGTGGACCCCACCCCCAGGAGACCTTCAAAGTTTATTACCGCCCCAGCGGACAAACAATTTTTGACTAAAGGAGTTTCTGTGGATGCTATGGTGGTAGCTGCTGCCACCAAGAAGGAACTAGCTGATCCTTCAGTGCCTGTCCATCCCCCTAACAAGGAATCTAGGTCTATGGAAAGGTACGGGAAGCGGATGTTTTCGTCAGCGACCTTTTCTATGCGTTCGCTGAACTACCTCTGTCATTTCTCTCGTCTTCAAAGAGACTTGATCAAAGAAGCGAGTGAGATGTTAAAGGATCCAACAGCTGCGGGTTTTCAGGATAAGATGAACGCTCAGCTGGCTACCCTCAATTCGATAGCTAACTCCTCCATGCGCCTTCTTTCATATGCGGCTGATGGAGCGAGCAGAGCCGCAGGTACAGGTGTTGCCTTACGCCGGCATGCCTGGATGCGGCTATGCAATTTTGCGGACCCTTTTAAGGCGTCTTTCACTAACTCCCCGTTTGATGGATCGTCCCTTTTTGGTCCTCAAGTGAAAGAAACCCTGACAAGGTGCGAGACTGATGGCAAAACTCTTTCTGCCGTCTGAGTCCGTTTTTCTACTCCTAGGCCTTACCCCAAGGGCCAGAAAAGTGGAAAGATGTGGTTCCGCAAGCAATGTCAAGGGGCTTTGCCTGACGCACAGAGTCGGTTCCCCTCTAGAGGCAGGGGGGGGAACAATAATGGTAGATGCCGCCCTAAAGGCAGGGGGGGTCCGCAGAACCAGGGCAATCGAGAAACCTTTTCTGATAAGCCCTTTCAACATCCCTGAGGTGTTGCCCGACTGTCCACCTTCGGAGGTAGTCGGGGGAAGATTATCACTGTACCCAGAAGCCTGGCGATCTCTAGCTCAAGACAAGTGGGTACAGTCCATCATTTCCGAAGGCTATTCCATTCCGTTCTTTCGCATTCCAAATCGATCAAAAAAGTCCCTTCCAGATGTTCCACCCACTCAAAGGGAGCAAGCAGCGTTCGAAATATCGAAGTTGCTTGCAAAAAGAGCCATTCGGCCAGTTCCAGCAGACCAGCTAGGATCCGGAATCTACTCCAAATTCTTTTTGGTTCCAAAGAAAACAGGGGACTGGAGGCCCATTTTGGATCTCAGCATCTTGAACAAGTCTGTCAAGAAAACAAGATTTCGGATGGTCACGTTGCAGTCCATCCTACCCCTATTGGGGAAGGAAAACTGGATGTGCTCTATAGACCTCCAGGATGCGTACTATCATATAAAAATGAACAGACGCTCCAGGAGATTTCTCCGCTTCAGGCTGGGAACCAGTCACTTTTTCAGTTCAGAGCCCTGCCCTTTGGACTCACCACAGCCCCCCGGGTGTTTACCAAATGCATGGCAGTGGTCGCCTCTCACCTGAGACGTCAAGGATTCCAGGTGTTTCCATACTTAGACGACTGGCTCCTTACAGCTCCCACCAAGCATCTTCTACTACTTGCCAGAGACTACACTTTTCGCATATTTCGAAAGCTAGGTATCTCAAATTGCGAAAAGTCTGTTTTGTCGCCTTGTCATGCTATTACCTTCATAGGCGCAAATCTAGACACAGTCACCATGTCAGCGAGACTCACAGACCAAAGGATAGCAGACATACACAGACTAGTCTCTCTTCTTTTCCACAGCAACAAAATCAAAGTCAGATTGGTCCTGAAAGTACTGGGGATAATGGCAGCTGCTATCCCTCTACTTCTATTAGCCAGATTTCACATGAGAATCTTACAATGGATGCTCTTCACACAATGGTCATACCAACAACTTCCGATGTCCCACACCATTGTGATAACGCAAGCATGCAGGAATCACCTTCTTTGGTGGATTTCATCCCCCCAGCTCTTCTTAGGAAGACCTTTTGTCCCTCCCCCTCCGGTTGCTACTCAGACAACGGATGCCTCCCTGATCGGGTGGGGGGGGCATTATCAGGGCAGGACAGTCCAGGGCATATGGCAACCTTACGAACGCCACTTGCATATAAATGTTCTAGAGATGAGAGCAGTGCTTTTAGCGTTGCAGGCCCTTCAAGACTCTCTTCCGATCGGAACGATAGCAATTCAGACGGACAACATGTCTGTAGTGTGGTATATCAACAAACAAGGCGGAACCAGATCCTACCCCCTATGTCGAGAGGCACTCAGACTGTGGCAATGGGCGATTTCTTCTCAGCGGTTTCTGATAGCAACGCACATCCCCGGGAAGTCCAATGTCATTGCGGACAAATTGAGCAGAGCTATTCTCATGCCTCACGAGTGGTCTCTGAAAAATTCAGTGTTGGAAAACGTTTTTCTGAAGTGGGGCCAGCCTTGCTGCGACCTTTTCGCTACTCCCCAAAACAGCAAGTGCAAAAATTATTTCACCCTCTTTCCTCTACCAGGCCATCCCAGCAGAGACGCTCTAGTCCAAGATTGGCCCCGGGGACTTCTGTATGCCTTTCCTCCCTTCCCACTGATTTCTCAAGTGATACAGAAAGCAATCGCTCAGAAAGCTTCATTGATCCTCATTGCCCCTTACTGGCCTCGACAGGTTTGGTTCCCTTTTCTACACCGTTTTCTGTTGGAGCAACCCTGGCATCTGGACCCAGTTCCAGATCTTTTGACCCATCAGTCGGGTCAGTTACATCGCTCCCTCCCTCTCTGAACCTCACTGCTTGGTTCCTCCAATTCCAACCCTAGCCAGGCTTCCTCTAATATCTCACTCAGTTCGAGATATTTTAATTGCTTCCCATAAATCCTCTACTCGGAAGATTTATCTTAGTAAGTGGAAACGTTTCTCCTATTGGGCACAAGGAAGGGACATAGATCCTTTCACTGCTTCCATTCAATCGGTCCTTGATTTCTCAGCTGAACTTTTCCACGCAGGTTCGTCTCCTTCTACTCTTAAGGTTCAATTGGCAGCTATATCTAACTTTCATGTTGGAATCTCAGACTCTGCCATCATGTCTCACAAACTTTGCAAAGCCTTTTTGAAGGGAGTTTTTCTTCTCAAGCCTCCTATTAGAAATCCTCCTCCTTCTTGGGACCTTAACTTAGTTCTCACATCTTTGATTCTTCCCCCTTTTGAACCTGCAGCTTCATGTTCAATGAAATTGCTATCCTGGAAAACACTCTTTTTGGTAGCCATTACTTCGGCTAGAAGAGTCTCTGAACTTCATGCACTCTGTAGCCGATCCCCTTACCTTTTATTTCATAAGGATAGGGTATCTTTACAGACTAACCCATCCTTCTTACCCAAAGTAGCCTGTCCGGCAAACCTAAATCAAAACATTGACCTTCCTGTGTTTTTTCCTAACTATTCCAACAGGTCTGAACAAAAATTTCATTGGCTAGATGTTCATCGACAATTAAGGTATTACTTAGACAGGACCAAACAGATCAGAAAGGCTGACCAACTGTTTGTTTCTTATGCAGAAGGCAGAATGGGCCTTCCAGTTTCAAAAGTATCACTCTCCAGATGGCTTACATCCTTGATTTCCTTTGTGTATGAGATTAGGCATCAAAAGTTACCAAACAAACCTAAGGCTCATTCAACTAGAACTTTGGCTACTTCTATAGCTTTCCAAGACAGGCTGCCTATTGATACGATTTGTGCGGCAGCTACATGGGCTACTCTTCATACTTTCATTTCTCATTATAAGTTGGACTTAGCTTCTAGACACAGAGCTAACTTTGGTTCCACTGTACTCAAGAGTCTGTTCCGATAGGCCACCCGGGACAAGGTGCTAGGGACGCGGTCCCATCCAGCAAGAATGAAGGCGAGATAGACAACATATAGAAGTTATGTACCTACCATAACGTTCCATGTTAGTTGTCTTCTTCTCGCCTTCTTTCTTGGCCCCCCTCCTTCCCCCTAGCCTGGACAGACCTAGAGGAGTTTGATTGTGACCTTTTTTTCCTACCACCTCTATTTGTATGTATATACTCTTTATGTATATATTCCCTCATCAGGTTGTAGGTCACCTTCTTCTGTCATTTTAGAGGTGGGTTTCTTCCCCTTACCAGTGTTTTCTGGATGTTGTTTTTCCTGGCTGGGCCTAGCTTACAAACGAGATCTGAAGTATTACCGCCTAGCATTGTGGGATAAAAGGGGAGCCTCGAGCCGGTGGAACCAACTCTCGAGCTTTTAGAGTGGCCGAGTCGGAGCCGAGGATCGGCTCCGAACCCATCCAGCAAGAAAGAAGGCGAGAAGAAGACAACTAACATGGAACGTTATGGTAGGTACATAACTTCTATTTTCTTCTCAGACCACTTGTAACAGATTCTTCACCTCTCTGAAATCTCGCACTTGTGCTACAAGTTCTAACTTGGAAACCTTTTGAACTGTAAGTTAACACTGATTTAAATTCCTTTCATGAAAAACAAGTCTTCTTAGTAGCCATTACTTCTGCAAAGAGAATATCTGAACTCCAGGCTCTCTCCTTAAAAACACTGTACATAATTTTTTGTAAATACAGGGTTACCTTTCAGACACGCCCTTCTTTTCTTCCCATCGTATCCTCCGAAAATTATATCAATCTACTCATTTGCCAGTTTTCTTTCCAAAATTTACAGATAAAGGAGAGTATATGCTTCATCTCCTGGATGTACACAGACCTTTACGTTTTTATCTTCACAGGACAAAGCACTTCAGAAAGTATCTTCTATTTGTTTCCTTTTCATCAAAAATATTAGGATGATCAGTATCCAAGTTAATTTCAGCAAAATGGATTGCAGACTGTATTCCTTGTATTTATTCTCTACAAGGCTTGGCCTTACCCAAATACTAAGGCTCACTCAACCAGATCTATTGCTGCTTCATTTGCTTTTTGGTCTAGAACATCTGTTGATGAGATTTGTGCAGCAGCTACATCATCCAATGCTCTTACTTTTTGTTACTCATTACAAATTGGCTATTATATCTAGAAACCGAGCAGCCATCTTTGATTCGGTGGTTCTCCGGAATATCTTTCCATGAGGGCCACCCACGATCAGTGTAGCTGGCGACTTTGTCCCATGGGTTGAGGAAGAATGAAAAGGACAACATCAGCTTTAAAGGTTATGTACTCACCATAACTAGGCATCTGTGTTGTCCATTTCCATTCTTCCTCCTCTTCTCTCACATCCATCCCCTGTCCTTTTATTTCTGGAGAGACCTTTAGGACCTACAGTTCCGGGTTTGAGCCCCACTTTTCTCTGCCAGCTATTCCTTTCCCTGTTTTAGCTATAGATGCCTATGGCAACAAACTTGATCTGAGGTAATGGGGATGGAATAGGGCATTTAGGTAGAGGGAGGAGCTCAAAAGCTGGATCTGAAGTATGTGGCTGAGTTAGATCCGAGAATCTGATTCAAAGCCATAGGTTGAGGAAGAATGAAAATAGATGCCTAGTTATGGTGAGTACATCACTTTTAATCTGAAGATTAGTGGAAATGTTGGGTTGCTACTGCTGCCATGGAGTTTACTGCTTTAGGGGTAACCTGTCTGTGTACAGTAGTAGTCTAAAGTGGAGACATTTTGTTGTGCTGTAATGCATGTTGCAGGTTTTGAGTTAATTAACAAATCGGTAGTAAATACTGCCAAGTGAAATTTAATGGAATGAGTGTGATTTTTCAAAAGTTTACCACATTTTATTTCTGTTTACAAAGTATCTGTGTGTGGTGTGGTGTAGTGTAGTGGAATTTGTAACAGATGCATTATGGATAGTGTCTGTATGTTTCTGTGGCTGTATTTGTTGAGTGTTCCACTGGCTAAGGTCCACTTTTATTGATTTACCTTTTTTTCCAAAAGTGTATAATTTATGGAGTGGATTGCCTGGAGGATTGGTGTGGAGCTGGGGCATTGTTTCACAAAGCCATAACTTCACGTTTACTTTTTAGTGCAGCGTTTCCACATGCTGGACTTACTTTGACTCTTCCCTGCACCACTCCTCACAAGGAGTACAAGGCTAGATGTACAGTTTCCCTTGGGTACTGCTACTCTGCACCTCATAGCATAACAGTAATAATTAATAGTATTAAAAATGCTCTAAATGCAGTCTGGCAATGGGGTTGGAAGACCAGTTGCTGGATGTAAGCATTACTGTCACTTATGTCAAGGCAGTTAAATGCTTTGGCCAGTGATCTGCTCACTCCTCTTAATATATAGGAAAGGAAATGGAAAAACATGAATATTGTATTGTTCTTTTGAAATGCTAAATATGACATTTTTATAATGGCAGGTCAAGATCTTTGGCCTTCTGTAACTTGGACTGTATTAACTTGTACTACAGAGATTGACTACTGCAGCTGCAGCCACAACCCTGAAGGCACACATCCACTGAGTTTAGAGATCCCATCATTCCAAGAAGGAATTGAACATGATGGACCACCATATGAAGTAACTTTTACTCAACCTCCATGTTCCCTTTGAGGGTGGCAAAATGCATGCCACACACGCTCAGACTCTAGAGAGACTTCAGCAGTCGTGGATACTTCCAGTGAGAAGAGTTACTAGACAGAGAGCTGAAAAATAATTTGCATCTCAGATATCCACATAAACCATTTCCAACCAGTTTTCTTACGAAGTTTGATAAAGTTGTGACTTGACAGCACACATTGATCATACCACATAGGAATTGATGAACAAATCTGCAAAAATATCTTTTTTGCAGGAAGGCAAGGTCTCGCACCCCCAATGTGTATTGGTGCCTCCCCCACAAACCGTGCTACTTGTACATGTTATCTATGAGATTGCATTGTCTCAGGGAAAAAAAAATAATTTCCCAAGTAGCTCAATGTCAGTTTTTCTTGTTTTCAGCCCTGAAATTGCACACTAGTGATTGTCAGTGTTGATCACAAATGAGGCAGTGTTCAGTCTGGTAGCCGTTCCAGCTTGACCATGTTCCTTCTTAATAATGCAGTGAATGGCTTAGCTGAGGTGACAGGCATTGGCATGGCTTCACCTAGTTGAGTTTGCTGAGGATACCAAGATAAGTTTATCACTTGCTTTTAATGGCATCCTGCTTTTCAGATAGGCAATAAAAGCTGAACTGCAGAAGCAAGATCAAGGGGGCATGACCCTCACAGCTGCTACTGCTAAATTTCAAACTCTATAATGTACCTTTTGTAAGATGAAGCAGAGTCCATGTCATATGTGATTTAGACATGGTCAATAGCAGGTAAGACTTTAGAAGTCGCAGAGGACATAGCAGCTTTCAGAATACCCAGTACTGCAGAGGTGGATAAACTTTGGCAGTACATTTTGGAAGGTACCCTGAAGCTTTGGAAGATCGCCAGCTGTTAAATCATATGCAGGATACAACCCCTATAGCTTAGGCTACTGCAGTAGTAATCATTTGAGCATCTACTCCCTGAAGACTTGCCAGTTCCACTCTAGTGACAGCTGTGGTGACTTGTCAGTGTGGATTGCCATTACATTGTAAGTGCTTTGTAGGCATTTGTTCCATGAGGATGTGCAGCACGTTTTGAAGGAGGCAAGAAAACAAGCAACTTGAAAATCTTTTGTTTACAAGTGGAATAGGTTTCCTAGGTGGTCCTTAACCATTTTCACAGTCCAAGTATGGTGTTTTCCCTTCTGTTTTTAAAATTAGGGAGAGCTATTCAGCTATGGCTTACCTTATGCATCTGTCAAGGTGCATCTTGTGGCCATCTCTGCTTGACTGCCCATAGATCTCTCTTGTCTTTCTTTTTGGTCAAACAATATATAAGGAGTGTTGCACTTCAATCCCTCCTCATCCTTGAGATCTCAACTTTGTTCTTGAAAAAATGACTGTCTCCTTTTGAACCTGCCTTTCAGGCTGATTTGAGGCACATCACTTGGAAAATTGTTTTGCTTATTGCTCTGACATGTCCATGGTGAGTCTATGAGCTGCAAGTTCTTATGATGGGTCAACCTTATTTGATTTTCCAGAAGGTTGTTGTACATTTTGTATTAATCCTTCTTTCAAGCCCAAAGCCCCCCACCCCCAAATGATTGCTTGATTCAGGGTATTATCTCCCAGTCTTGTTACTAGAACTTGAAAGCAAGGGAGAGAATATTCAGCTACCTGAGCACATTCAGTGTATGTAGAAGTACTGCCTTAACAGAACTGAGGCCTTCAGGAAAGCTTAACGGCTGTTTATTTCCTGTTTTGAGGCTAAGAAAAGTCAATCTATCTCTGAGCAAACAGTTGCTCAATGGATGTCCTCTTTTTTTTTTTTGTTGTTTTTTTTTTTTTTTTTGTTATTCCCACCATGGTAAATCCCTTCAAAGCAAGATTAAGACACATTCCACCAGGGCCATATCCTGTTTGGTGGTATGTTAGAAGGGAATGGACTCCAAAGCATTTTAGTGGCAGCAGCCTGGTCCTTTGTTTATACGTTTACAAAGCACTACAAACTGAATTTTTTCTCAAGTTCCACAGCAGATTTTGTGAGGATCGTTCTTCAGGAGTCATGGATCCTTATCCTTCCTCCCTCCCAGGTAGGGTAAGCTGTGGGAATCCACCTGTATGCCACTGAGGCAAATTGAATGATGGACATTGTACAGTTATGCAAGTCCTACTTGTCTGTAGTTGTAGATGTTCAAGTTTCAAACCGTCTCCGCAGCACCCACCCACAACCTCCCTTATTTTGTATGTAGTTTGATAGAATCCAGCCTTGTTGTGTTTGTCATTGGTTATTTATGTTGGTGTTTGTTGGCTGTGAAGAGCTGCGGTGGTGCAGCGGTTAGCGTTGTCGCCTCACAGCAAGAGGTTCTCCCATTTGATTCTCGGCTGGAGCGCCTTCTGTGTGGAGTCTGCATGTCCTCCCTACGGTCGAGTGACGTTTAAAGACATGCAGGTAGGTGTGTGCGTGAATGGGTGTGCCTCCCTTGAAGGTTAGGCATTTGGCTGGCAATTCGGCACCGTAGTAGTCCACTGCCAATTATTAGCAGACCGGCGTTCGGCTAAGGCGACCCCTAACTGGGAAAAGCCAAAAGACATTAGTTTTTTAGGTTTGTGGCTGTGAATTGGTTGGTTTTGGGCAATTCTTGCTTTTGGTCCTTCTTGGCACTGAAGGACTGAATAACTGACTTTCTGTGACAGGGGTTAGGCTGGTCAGAGGTGGGAATTATAAGCTTTGGAAAGCAGT
This sequence comes from Protopterus annectens, assembly GCF_019279795.1. NCBI lineage: Eukaryota > Metazoa > Chordata > Ceratodontiformes > Protopteridae > Protopterus > Protopterus annectens. Next base: position 455,824,140 of record NC_056747.1, on the reverse strand, counting down.
TAGTGTGGTTTTGTGCGCATTTTTGAGAAATGCGATCAGTTACTGTTAAAGGTAAGTGAAACTTGTGCAGCTGTACTTTGAGCCCTTTTATATGGTGCCACCTGAGTCTACTTAGGTGTTCAAGTGAATGACAGTGGTTGTAGTGCATCACAGAATGCAGGGGGCTAGGGTCTTTCCCAGCATGGACAATGGCTGTTGGTGGCCCCCACAGTGAACAGCCTATAGACCTCCAAATTGTTGTCATCCAACCATTTCAGTTTTTAGTGAGAACAGTAACTACCACAAAGTCCCATTTAATGCCCACACAGTTCGTCACATTCATCAGGTGCAAGATGGACATTATCTTGCTGAGATTGTCCATTGTCTTCCATAGGACAGAATTCAAACTGTCCAAGCAGTCTTCTCTTAGATTCTGCATACGCAGTTTGTGACGGCAGCACTGTGCATCATACCTTTAGGACTCATGGCAGCATCTACTTGTGTGGCTTTTGGTGCACAGTTTAGACTGATATGACAGTGGATGATTAGGGTAGGGGGTACACTGGAATTGGTTGGTAGATCCTCTTGATTTGTCCATCTGGATGTCCAGGAAATGTAAAGTTCACAGCAGGTGGTGGATTCCAGTTTTGCTTATATTGGGGGTGCGGCATTATCAGGACCATACCATCCAAGGGGACATGTACATGGACAGAGGGATTCAGTAGTCCAGTTTTGCATAGTGTGTGCATTGTAAAGTGTAGGCTCTCCAAGGGACATGGACACAGACAGAGGCCATCTTGCACATCAGCATTCTGGACATAAGGGCAGTCCTTCTTACCTTTTCTCTAAAAACTGCATTTTACCTGATTTTGGCCTAGCACTCAAGTGTGGGGTCATTTATTGCACTGTTGTGATTATTTTGCTGCTTGTGTATCTCTGCTACCTTTAAACTACAACAACAAAAAAAAAAAATCTTGCTTTTTTCCCACTTTCTGAAAGTTAAGAAAGTTCAGTTACAGATTTGCTGTTCTGAACTGTTTGGACGTTTCTAGAAGGCCAGTGCTTGCTTGGGTTAAAGGGAAGTGGGAGTGATTAACACTGAACAGCCTTCCTGTCCCTGGAGGAGTGGATACTACCCAGAAGCTGTAGTTTTATTGGCCATTTTGGGTCAATTCTAAACTCCTTGATCTCACTCTCTCAAAACCCTACCACTCTCTTTTTGCGCGGTTTTGAGCACTGAGCAGTGTCGGGCAGCGCCGCCTAAACAGGTTTAAACTATTCCAGGCTCCACAAAGTCTGCTCTTCACTTTTTCCCTTAGAACTGTTCAAACCCTCAAAGTAATCACTCTATTCTCTTTCTAAAGCCCTGCACTTGCTCAGCTCTTGTAAGGAAATACTAACTAACTAAAGTACTACACCCTCCTTGACTTCTCATAAGTATTAGGCTCCCGATTGGTCCTTCCTGATCAAGTGAAAAATCAGTTCCCTTCCCTAATCTGATCAGTAGAAAACCAGTTCCCTATACTAATCTGGTATGTCCAAGGGTCAGTTTCAAGGTTACTCTCCAGTCCAGCTGGTGAATCTGGGAATTTTGAGGCAATGTTACAATTGCCTTATGTACACAGACAACCCTCTCCTCCTTCCAACAAACTCTAATACATGTGAGAGATGCAGTTACACAGCCAAACTGGAGGCAGAGCTCTCTCAACCCAAGACTGGCACAGTCAGTCAGGAGGAAAAGGTAACCACCCACACCATAAATCCAGTCTCTCACAGACCTATTGCATCTGCATACCCAACACATAAACACACAAACACGTACTCAGAGGCTCTAAATAAAAATCTGCCTAAACAGCAAAGACCTCCTAAGCAGATATCCAAGCAACAGCCACCCCTCAACAATACACACGAATCACATATCTCACAAAATCAGTGTGCCTCACAGTCACAGCCCTTAAGGCCAAACAACACACCAAATATACTTGTTATAGGGGACTCTATTGTCCAGCACACTGACGTCCCGCTCACCAGACTGAACAAGGAGAAGGTCACTGTAAGCTGCCTGTCGGGTGCCAGGATCCGCCACATAATGCAAGCACTCGGGGTCACTCCAAAGCAAGTACAAGTATGACTCCGTCATTGTCCATGCCGGTGTGAATGACCTGAGACGTACCTCCTTGGACTACATGAAAAGACATAGATGAGCTCTCTGACCATGTAGCCCAGGCTGGTATGACCCTGACCTTGAGTAGCATCTTGCCCTCACCAAGAATGATGCCACAGTATAAAGACAAAGACAAAATGATCAGTTTCAACAATTGGCTAAAATATTGGTGTCATTCAAAGGGGATTCAGTGTCTGTCAGCCTGGGATGACATGCGCGACAAGCCACGTTGCTTCGCTAGGGACGACTTGCACCTGTCACCCTTAGGCTTTCGTATACTGGCCAAGGCTCTTGCCACCCCTATAGTGCCTTTTTTAGGCAAGGCTCAAAGGACAAACCCACCTCCATAGACAACCCAAGGATAAAAAAACTAAAGGTAATGCTACTCAATGCCAGAAGTCTAAACCTCAAGATGCACGCACTCGAGGCTCTCCTCAGTATGGAGAAAATCGATGTCTGTGCAGTAACAGAAACCTGGTTCAAGGCTCCTGAGAGCACCCCAGCACTACCAGGTTATAACTCATACCATGCGTTTCGGCCCCAAAACTCGGACCAAAGCACAAAAGGAGGGGGAGTATATATATTCATCAAAGATACCTACACCTCTAGGTTAGTGGCACTGCACGAAGCCTCGGAAACCATCCATGTGCAACTAACAGCGGGCAAAACTGCCTTTCAGTTTGTAGCCTGCTACAGAACACCCTCCCTATTACAGGAACCCCACTTGGCATTCCTGAGAACACTGGAGAATATGAAGGTCTCTCTAAACACTGTGTTATTGGGTGACTTCAACTACCCAAGCATTGACTGGTAAAACTACTCAAGCCCAAACACCCTCGCCCAACGGTTCCTTGAATTTATAAACTCTAACGCAATGGAACAACTGGTCACCACTCCCACAAGAGGGAACAACATATTGGACCTGGTCATCACCAACATGGGGACTCTATGTTCCACACCAGAGGTAAACCCCTCATTTGTAAGATCAGACCATAAACAAATTTCCCTTGACATCCATATACCGTCCCCACCCCCAGCCAAGGAAATAAAGAATTTCTCAAAAGCCAACTTTGCACTTCTCAAGACTGAGGTGGAATCCTTCAAAGCCCCTGAGCCAGAGGATAATACAGCCCAATCCGCAGAATCCTTTACAAATGCATTCTCTGAGCACCTACAGGAATGCATGGATCGTACTATCCCAAATAAAACCAAGACTCACTCCTCCAATAACAGGAGACTGGTCTGGTGGACCCTGGCCATAAATAAGCTATACAACAGAAGGAGGAAGCTACTACATGACCGAGCAAAATCCCAAAAAGGGAAGGCATCTCTGATCAGCATTAGCAAGAAACTTCGATCCCTCATAAAATCATCAAAGGCCAGCTTCGAAAGAAAAATTGCCCTAGACACTAAAGATAATCACAGGGCCTTCTTTAGTTATGTCAGGAACATGGGCGGAAACTCCCAGATATGCTCTGAATTGTTGCATAACGGTACAAAATATACCGAACCTACAGACATAGCCAGCATCCTGGCAGACAGATTCAGCGCAAACTCCCCCCCCCCCCTTCCCCCCCAAAGGAGAAAATGCCTATCCCAACTGAATGTAACCTCCCTGACATCACAGATGCACAGGTGAAAGCTGCCCTCTCCAAATCAAAAAACACAGCATCTGTGGGACCGGACGGTATCCCAGGCTGTCTTTTTTACACGAGCTCCAAGAAGAACTGAACCCTCACATTAAGTCACTGTTCAGACTTAGCCTTACTACAGGATATGTACCCAAAGAATGGCGTACAGCTACAGTGGTCCCACTCCGCAAAGGTGGCGCCACAACAGACCCCGGAAACTATCGCCCCATAAGCCTGACTAATCTGGTCTGTAAAGCTATGGAGCGTATTATCATGGAACTCGTAAACAAAGACATTGGGAGCCTCCAGACACTGGACCCTACCCAATTCAGCTTTAAGGGCAGATCTTGCCTCTTAAACCTAGTTGATTTCTTTGAAACAGTTACCAAAGCCATAGATGAGGGCAAGGTAGTCCACACAGCCTACCTGGACCTCGCAAAAGCCTTCGACACAATACCCCACTCTGGCATCATAAATAAGCTTACCAGCTTAAATATCAACCCCTATATCACAAGATGGGTTGCAAACTGCCTCAGAGATAGAACCCACATGGTCAGAATCGCAGGTGCCATGTCTGAATCCAAACCAGTTACAAGTGGTGTCCCACAGGGCTCAGTTCTGGGACCTCTCTTGTTCGGTATATACTTCTCTGAGGTTCAGGCTAACACGGAGGGATTATGGCTGACAAGGTTCGCAGATGACTGCAAACTGGGGGCCATAATCGAATCTCCAGCTGACACAAGCATCCTCCAAAAGGGTCTCATCAGAGACGGATGCTTGGTGCCAGAGCTACGGCCTCAAGCTAAATGCTAAAAAGTGCATAGTCATCCCCTTTGGGAAAAACAAGGTGCCCACAAATTACCACATAAGTGGTAATCCATTAAGTATGGAAGAAGTAATTAGAGATTTGGGGGCCAACGTAGATAGTAATCTTTCCTTTGATAATCACGTCGCCAAAGTGGTTAGAAAGACCTATATAGCCCACCTTATCATGAAAGGGTTCACATCTAGATCAAGAGAGGTCATTGTGCCCCTCTACTCGTCACTCATCAGGCCCATAATTGAATACAATGCCCCTTTTTGGGATGTACCTTACCCGACACCTGCAGCAACTGGAGAGACCCCAAAAGAACCTCACCAAGAGGATTATGGGCTGCAAACAGATGTCCTATGCAGTTCGACTAAAGAAACTCCAGCTCTACTCAGTTGCTTACCACCTACTCAGAGGCGATCTATGCCTGATGTACAAAGCCATGTCAAACCCAGAATTAATGGACATGCTCCACCTCAGAAAATCCAAGTCCCTTAGTGCTACACGCTCCAAGGACCTAAACCTCAGCACAAAAATAAATAGGACATGCTGGAGGGACAGATTCATTTCCCAGCGGCTCCCCTCACTCTGGAATAGAATCCCAATTCATGTTAGACATAGCCCCTCGCTGACCCTCTTCAAGCGAAATCTGGACGCGTGGATGGGAAATTGCAAATTCAACCCTGGGATCTCTTCTGTGTCCCTGCTAGACAGAGGCACAGTAAACTAATCTTAAAAGGGTACCTTCTGTGACCTACTTTACAGAGGCACAGTAGGCTAATCTAATAGGGAGGCGGAAGCCAAATACACTCTGACTAGGCTTATAAATGCCCTAGGGCAGATAGCCTAGTATCTACCTATGGAACCTTACAGGCCTTTCAAGACTCCCTCCCTCCCTCCTCCATGTGCTGTTAGTTTCTATCCAGACAACATGGAGATGGTTTGTTGCTTAGCAAGAAGGAGCCAGTCCCTGTCCTACATTATGGGGAGGCCATGCAAGTTTAGGATTTGGTCTTTGTATTCTCCTGATGCTTTTGTTTTTTTGTTGCCAATCATATCACAGAACAAGTTCATTAGTGTACAGGGCAGCCTTTGCCTTCTGATGCCTCACAAAATAGTGTCTTAAGACCATCTGTAGTTAGGACTTTATTCAGACATTGGGAAAGCTTTGATCTGAAGTAGTTTACTTCATTTGGTCATCAACCTGTAGGTATCGAATCCAACCTGGATCTGAGCCGGCAGCTTTCCAAGCTAGAGATCTGAGCTCCAAGCTCCTCCCCTTACCCATAATACCCTGTGACCTCCTTCCAATCCTCAGATCTCGTTTGCCGGAGCTTGGTCAAGCATGAGTTTTTGAGCTCCTCGCGTTTTCAGGCGATTTGTGAGTGTATTTTTGCTTAAAAATCTCTCTAATAGTTTTAGTGTGTGTGTGGTTAGTTTAGATTAATAGTTTAAATCCCTTAGCTTTACTCCCTCGTTCCCTCGTAGTTTAACTCCTAGTGGGCCCCTCTTTTCCCTTAGGTGTTTGTGTGGGGCATGTGTGTGTGTGTCTTTATCTAGGAATCATGGCCGAGGCCCCAAAGGCCATCTTTTCTAAGTGCACTGAGTGTGGCCATAAGCTATCTCCAGCGGACGCAATGCGTCCCCTGCCTTGAGGGTACCTCATCTGACCTCAAGCTGCCAGATTTGCACAGCCTTTAACCCCTGGGCCCTGAGGGATAAGAGGAATAAGCCGATTCTTTTGGGTCTCCTACCTGCGGAATCGACTTCTTCCGCCTCTCCCTCGGTGGCTACAGCCGCGGCTGCTCAGCCTGCTGTCCCCCCTCCCCTGGCTGGGACTCAACCTCCCACCTCTTCCCAGGGAGAGAGGGAATCTAAAAAAGATAAGAGAGAGAGGAAAGAGAGAGGCACAGAAGCCACAAGCGGCGGGCCGACTCAGATCCCTCGGCCCCACCTGCCAAAGTGCTCTCATCGCCCCAGAAGGTCTCCGGGCCTTCCTCCCCTCGGTTCTGTTCTCCATGCTTTTCCTTGGAGCCGGAGGAGGAGCCCGGCCATCTTTGAGGTTGTCATGGTGGCCCTCCCGGCCAGCTTCGGCGGCCTCTTCAAAGTCGACCCATAGCCTCTCTGACGCTGATATGGACCGGATGATGCGTCGCTTTCTCCAAACCCAACTAAAGATGGGAGTGTTGCTGCCTCCCCCCCTCCGGGGGGGAGTTCAGCCCCACTTTTTGCCCCAATAACTCCTTCTCCGATCCACTATCGAGTTTCAGAGCCTTCGGATGCGAGGAGTCTCGAAGTCAGGGAGTCGGCGCCGATGGTTATCGCTACCTCCACGCAGGCCATGCCCTCGAGTTTGTCTGATCCCTTTTCGGATCCGAGCTCTCGGGGCTGAGAGCCATGCGTCTGATCCGTGGGGGCCAGAATGTCTTCAGCTCCATTTCGATTGGAGCATACTTCCCTCTCGGGTCCGAGTGCTTTGGCTCTGATGCCGATCCCCGCGCCGGATCCGAGGGTGTTAACCACGGAGCCCAGAGAGATTGGTTCACCCTCGGCTTTCGACGTGGTGGAGAGTGTTCTCTCGAGAAGTTAGAGACCCCCTACTCTTTCTTCCGGATCCGCCCCTACTCCCTTGCAGCTAGGTTTGTCTTCCATCGTCCAGTCCCAGGGACAGCCTGCATTGACTTCCCAGCCCATTCCACTGGCGGAACATGACCCTGTTGGTGAACCCTCCTCGGGCAGCCCCAACGAGGAGGTCCCCTCACAAACGTAAGTGTAAGAGGAGGCATTTGGACTCCCCTGAGTCCCTCACGGAGGACACCGATTTGGAGGAAGGAGAAGGTTCCCCCAGGTCAGCCCCCCCTGAAGACGTCTCCTTTGGAGACATTATGGAAATGCTTCGCCAAAAGGGGTTGTGGTCAGCCCAAAAACCTTCCTCAGATGAGTCTGTATTCCTGGAGGCGTTCGCAGGCCCATCTACCTCTTGGGTGTCCCCTTCGGCCAACCTCCTGGTTGACCTAATCACTACCAGGACGTGGAAGAACCGGACACTGTAGAGCCAATCCCCAGGAGGCCAGATAGGATTCTTAGTCCCCCCGCGGATAGGACAGCTTGTAGTAAGGGTTCTCCGGTAGATGCCATGACGGTGGCGGCATCCACCAAGAAGGAACTTGCTCAGGATAGTTCCTTGGTCCATCCCCCTGATAAGGAGTCTCGGATGATGGGTCGTATCGGGAAGCGGATGTTTGCTTCAGCTGCCTTTTCCATAAGGGAGCTGAAATATTTGGCCCATGTAATTAGACTTCAGCGGGATCTGGTGAAAGAATACGCTGAGTCATCCCCTGAGTCCATGTCGGCCGAGGACAAACGAACCTTCTCGGCTCGCATGGCTACTCAGAAATCTGTATCAAACATGTCTATGCGGTTACTCTCCCATTCCACGGAATGAGCCGCTAGAGCCAGTGGGTCCGGCATCGCCTTAAGGCGTCACACCTGGCTCCAGCTGTGACTTTTCGGAACCTTTCAAGGCGTCCTTCGTGAACGCACCCTTAGGTTCTACTCTGTTCAGGAAGACCGTCTGCGACACATTGGTTCAGAGTGAGAAAGACGGAAAGATGCTGTCTGCCATCGGAATCCGCTTCTCAGCTCCTCAAAGGTCTTTTTCCAGGAACCAGAGACGACAAAAGAAGATGTGGTTCCGAAAGTTTCAGCAGTCCCGTTACGCTCTGGACCCTTCGTCTTTCAGAGGCTGAGGGGGACAAGGTGGACGCCAGCCCAGAGGCAGAGGGGGGCCAAAAAATTTTGGGTCTCTGGAACCATTTTCTGACGATTCATGCAGCAGCCCTGAGGGGTTGCCGACTGCTCCTCTCTGGAGGCAGTCGGGGGGGGGGGTTGTTTTTTGAAGCACCTGGCTCAATCATAGCAGATTGCTGGGTGCTTCGAATAATATCCAGAGGTTACTCAATCCCTTTCATAAACCAACCTCCTCAGTCGAGGCACCTCCCCGATGTACCACCCAGTCAGAGGGAGGCTGCAGCTTTAGTGATAAAAAAGCTGCTAGAAAAAAGAGCCATCCAGAACGTCCCCCCAGGCCAGTCCGGAATAGGCAATTACTGCAGGTTGTTTTTGGTGCCAAAGAAGACGGGGGACTTAAGGCTGATTCTCGACCTTTCAACCATGAACCTCTTAATTGCCAAGGAGAAATTCCGGATGGTCACGCTTCAATCCATCCTGCCCCTTTTGCAGGAGAAAGACTGGATGTGCTCCATAGACCTAAAGGATGCGTACTATCATATTCTCATGGACAGAGGATCCAGGAGGTTCCTCCACTTTCGGCTAGGGGCCATTCATTACCAGATCAGGGTCCTACCCTTCGGCCTCACCACCGCCCCCTGGGTATTCACCAAGGTCATGGCAGTTGTAGCGACCCACCTGAGACTTCAGGGAATACAGTTTTTTCCTTACCTCCCCCACCAGGCATCTACTCTGCTTAGCCAGGGATTGCTTCCTACTATTAGCATCCCAATTGGGGATCACCATAAACTTCAAGAAGTCATCCTCTTCCGTTGATGACAAAATTCTTACAGAAAGCTCGTCGGTTGGGGAACAAGATTCGCCTCATAGCCCCATTCTGCCCTCATCAAGCCTGGTTCTCGTGTCCACGGTCTCATCTTATAGCTCCTCTCTGGATCTTGGATCCCATCCCAGATCTGATATCTCATCCTTCGGGATTGGAACCCCCGAATCTGGTCTATCTCAAGCTCTCAGCTTGGCTGATCCAGTTCTTTTAGTTGCCAGGACTTGCGGTATCTCGTCCGCAGTTAGATCTGTCTTGGTAGCGGCGCATAAGCCTTCTACCAGGAAGGTTTACAATATTAAATGGAAGCAGTTTTCCATTTGGGCATCTCATAGGAATTATTGCTCCCATTCCAGCAGTGCTCGATTTTTTTCTCATATTTTTCAGCAAGGGGCCAGTTCTTCTACTGTGAAGGTTCAAATGGCTGCCATCTCCCATTTTCACATTGGAGACTATCTCAATCCCCTCGCTTCCACCAAGATTTGTAAGACCTTTCTGAAAGGTACGTTTCTCTTGAGACCTCCTATTAGGAACTCCGCCCCTGCATGGGATCTAACTTTGGTCCTTCAGGCTCTGACTGGACCACCTTTTGAACCTGCAGCTTCTGTTAATTTGAAATTCTTGTCGTGGAAAACTGCCTTTTTGGTAGCAGTTACCTCCGCTAGGAGGGTGTCGGAGCTTCAGACCCTCTGTGTTAAGCCCCCTTATCTTGTATTCCATAAGGACAGGGTCTCTTTCAGGACTAACCCATCTTTTCTACCCAAAGTGGCCTCCGAGGTGAACATCAATCAGTCCATTAATCTCCCAGTTGTTTTCCCTAACTGTCAAAACAAAGGGGAGTACAAACTTCATTTGTTACATGTTCATAGACAGTTACACTTTTATTTACACAGAACAGCTGCCTTCCGCAAGTCTGATCAGCTCTTTGTTTCCTTTGCAAACCCCTTCTTGGGTAAGCGAGTTTCGAAGGTGCTTGCATACAAACTATCTGGCCTACCAGAGCCTATAGGGGTTCATGCTCATTCTGTTCGCTCTATGGCTACATCTGCTGCATTCTGGACTAGAGTTCCCTTGGATGACATTTGTTCTGCGGCTACTTGGGCATCCTCTCATAACTTTATCTCTCACTATAAATTGGATTTAGTATCCAGAGGAAGGGCGGCTTTTGACTCTGCAGTGCTCCGGAATATTTTTCCTTGAGGGCCTCCCAAGTTTTTGGTAGCTGGGGACTCTGTTCCACAGGTTGATGACCAAATGAAGTTAACTACTTCAGATAAAGAAGTTATGTACTCACCATAACGTTCCATCTGAGTAGGTAACTTCATTTGTCAGCAACCGACCCTACCCTCTACCCTGGTTCTTTGATTACTTGGACCCTAGGATGGTTTATCAAGTCCTTTTAAATCCTTAGGTTAGGGTTTTTCAGGTTGTTGTTTTGTGGTTGTGAGGTTATATAGATGGGCAAATGCAATCTGAGGATTGGAAGGAGGTCGCAGGGTATTTTGGGTAAGGGGAGGAGCTTGGAGCTCGGATCTTTAACTTGGAAAGCTGCCGGTTCATATCCAGGTCGGATCTGATACCCACAGGTTGCTGACAAATGAAGTTACCTACTCAGATGGAACGTAATGGTGAGTACATGACTTCTTTATGTGATCTTTTTGATTCAGCAACCTATGACTGTCCCTACTCTGGTCCAGTAATCAAGGAGCCTCAATCCTCAACGCTGACACCTGTGAGGGATGGCCACTAGGAACAAAAATGGATACACACAGTATTTTCAGATGCAACTTTCTGTACCAAGCACAGTTGCCTTTAAGAGCATACAGGGAGCACAATCCAGACCAGGGGTTGGATTGACTCTCTCTTCAGGCCCCAAACAAAACCCCACACTGACCACTTTGAGCTCTGTGTTCCTGTTCCAAGCAGCTGACACATACACTTGGATATTTGATTTTCATACACACACACACACACACACACACACACACACACACCTGGGAAAGGCGGTCACAGATTTACCAGCTGTGACCCTCTGCCCAGACTATTGGGTAATTACGCTGCCAGCAGTCAACTAATGTAAGGCTGTTACAAAGGTACCCAATTGTAGTGAGAGAAATTAATACTAATACAAGTGGTAGAGTTTGACCAATGCAGCAAGGCTTTCAGGAGCGG